>NC_057727.1:64319708-64366686 GCF_004010195.1 Chiloscyllium plagiosum
CAATCACTTACCTTCCCGACCAGCTCTGCGCTCCAACCTCACTTCCGCCCAGCTCGCGCCGCTCTCTGCTGTGAAAAGACCGTTGGGGTCGAGGTAAGTTCTTAAATATCAATGCATTTTGGGAAAGCAAATCTTAGCAGGACTTATACACTTAATGGTAAGGTCCTAGGGAGTGTTGCTCAACAAAGAGACCTTGGAGTCCAGGTTCATAGCTCCTTGAAAGTGGAGTCGCAAGTGGATAGGATAGTGAAGGCGGCATTTGGTATGCTTTCCTTTATTGGGCAGAGTATTGAGTACAGGAATTGGGAGGTCATGTTGCGGCTGTACAGGACATTGGTTAGGCCACTGTTGGAATATTGTGTGCAATTCTGGTCTCCTTCCTGTTAGAAATAAATTTAATAAAATTTAGACGAGACCACCAAAACTGGAAACAAGACAATTTATTCTACGATCTTGCAAGAAAGGGCATCAAATGCAGAAGCAATTGAGCAAATTAGAACTCAGGTTAGTGTACAGTTTTACCCTTTGAGCTGAGTGAGGTCATCTCTCCAGACTCTTAATTACCCAATCTCTCTTACTGTGTCATACCACTGCCCAGCTGCGCTCCACCCTTATTACTTCCCCCTTCCCCAGGTTGGCAACCTTCCTCTCTGTAAGTGCTGACACACACATTATTTTGTTGACAGTACATCAAGGTCTGGTTTAATATTTTGTATCAATTCTGCTGGTACATTCCATCCTCGGATATTTCATTAACTCGGATATATCATTTTGTATAGCCCAAGCATTTCGGTTATCTCAGCTTTTTGCTGAAAACATAATTTTTAAAAAGAACTTATTTGCTATAATAATTACACACCAAAGTTAGTATTTAATTAACAATTATACACTGAAAAGTAGAGATACTCTTCCCTAAATACCTGCAAAGTTAATAGTTCTCTTGCTGTACCCCTTTTCTGTATGCTTTTTCTATATCTGCAAAAACAACACTTTTCCCCATTTCTATCGGAAAGATTAGATTACTTATAGTGAGGAAACAGGCCCTTCAGCCCAACAAGTCCACACCGACCCGCCGAAGCACAACCCACCCAGACCCCTTCACCTTACACTATGGGCAACTTAGCACAGCCAATTCACCTAACCTGCACATTTTTGGACTGTGGGAAGAAACCGGAGCATCCAGAGGAAACCCACGCAGACACGGGGAGAATGTGCAAACTCCACACAGTCAGTCGCCTGAGAATTGAACCCGCGTCTCTGGCGCTGTGAGGCAACAGTGCTAGCCACTGCGCCACCGTGCCTGTTGTGAAACTTGAAAGGGTTCAGAAAAGATTTACAAGGATGTTGCCAGGGTTGGAGGATCTGAGCTACAGGGCGAGGCTGAACAGGCTAGGGCTGTTTTCTCTGGAGTGTCGGAGGCTGAGGGGTGACCTTATAGAGATTTACAAAATTATGAGGAACATGGATAGGATAAATAGACAAAGTCTTTTCCCTAGGGTCGGGGAGTCCAGAACTAGAGGGCATAGGTTTAGGGTGAGAGGGGAAAGATATAAAAGAGACCTAAGAGGCAACCTTTTCATGCAGAGAGTGGCACGTGTATGGAATGAGCTGCCAGAGGATGTGGTGGAGGCTGGTACAATTGCAACATTTAAGAGGCATTTGGATGGATATATGAATAGGAAGGGTTTGGAGGGATATGGGCCGAGTGCTGGCAGGTGGGACTAGATTGGGTTGGAATATCTGGTCGGCATGGACGGATTGGACCGAAGGGTCTGTTCCATGCTGTACATCTCTATGACTCTATGACTCTAAATGGCTGTACACTATCATTCATTATTGGGAATCTAAGGGATAGATTAAGACCAATAGTACAGGAAACAGTACATGGTTGAAAAGCACAAAAGGGAAGTTGCATTAAAACAATTCATTATGATTAGGTGTCACAGATAACAGCAACTATTTTTAGTATAAATTGTCCTTTCTGTTAAATAAGCCGGTCGACTATGACAATGAACTCACCTTTTCATAGGGTTCCTTAGTTCATTGTTTTGCCAGTATTGACTCAGAATTCCCATTCATCCACCATTCTAGAACCAAGACACTGTGCTGTATATACATTTTCTAATGCAAATAACTGAAGATTTGTTCTGTAACAAATAATAAATATAATGTAATGTGCGCCCTTGTCATTAATCAAATAATTTTGAAGGAAAAACAAAAATTTTAAAAGGCTTCTTGTTATAACTCCTCCAATAAAATAATGAGCAAATGCCAACTGGTGTGGTGCTCAGTAGTAGAACCCCAGTAGTCTTGGTTACAGTCCCCAGTCTATGCTAATGTCAGACACAGAATGTATGTTAGTGGTCCAAATCAATATGTTTTTGTGGAAAGAGGTGCATCTTATTCTTGGAGTGTTTGTTTCAAATAAATACTTCAGCAGGGAGCTTTCATGAATTTAAAATAAAAAATGTTATTTAATCTCTTATATTTCCACTGATTAATGCTATATCACACACTCAGTGTCGCATTGCATTCACATCCAAAGATTAGATGTATGTGAGGATGGTGCACTTCTATAGTTTATAGTTGGTTCATATAGTTAGATTTATGATCAGTGGATATTGCAGCCACTCCTGAGTTGCAGGCTTTCTTGTAAAATTCTTATGATTTTTATATTTCAGAATCATAAGGTTTTTATTTTGAATCATTTTGAAACAGTTGTATAAATAATTACCAAAAAACGCAAAACAGTAGAGTATTTTTTGAAATTGAGTTTGTGTGGGAGGGGCCTCCACATGTTCGTCAAGTACCTGTGTTTTTCTCTTCCTCAGTTTTAATCTTTTATATTTCTAAAAATATACATTTAAACAAAGCTTAAAAAAAAAACAAATGCGAGAGTTTTTTTTAAAGGAATCGCAAAAAAGACTTTTTCCCAACAGACTTTGTGTTTACATGTATTGAGTTTCTGACAAAAAAAATTATGTAAAAAGATATGCAGAGAAGGAGAAATGTTTAGTTTATATACGGAGCTTGTGGAGAGGCCTACGTGTGGATGGCTCTGGAGAGTTTTTTTTAATCTGAAGATTGAAAACTGAATGTTGGATTATTTGAGGAGGAGTCTTTTTTTGTTTGTTCAGCTAAGTGATTTCTTTTTAATATTTATATGTTTAATTTTTTTTCCATTTTTTGCTTGCTTAATATTAAATCTGTGGTTAAGGAAAGTTAATTTGTTTTTATGTGTCAGATACTATTGAGAGCTTCTTTTGAGGCCTAATGTCACTGAGGGTAAATCAGCGACACTTGAGTGTGATGGTTAGTAGATTTGTAGAAGTGATTACACGGCAGGATCAGTCAGATAGATGGTTCAGTGTCAGGAAAGGTAAGAAGTTGATAAATCTCCTGCAGCTATTCCTCTCTCAAACAGATATTCCATTTTGGGTACTTTTGAAGGTGCTAGTCTTTCAGAGGAAAATAGAAGTGATCGTCAGATCATGGGCAATAAGAATGAATCTTACGTTAAACCAGATTTGTCACAATTTAAAGGAATAATTATTACAGGAAACTCTCTTGTCTCGGGCCCAGAGATTTTGCAGCAGTGAGCATGATTGTAGGAGAGTATGGGATGTAAGATGTATGGGATCCATGGCCACATGGATTCAGAATTGGCTTGCCCATAGAAGGCAGGAGGGTAGTGCTGGAAGGTTGTTTATCAGGCTGGAAGTCCGTGACTGATGGTGTTCTGCAGGGATCTGAACTGGGACCTCTGCTGTTTGTGATGTATATAACTGACTTGGATGAAAATGGGTGTTGGTAAGTTTGCAGATGATACAAAGTTTGGTGGAGTTGTGGATAATGTAGAAGGTTGTCAAAGGATACAGAAGGATATAGATCAGTTGTAGATATGGGTGGAGAAATGGCAGATGGAATTTAATCTGTGTAAGTGTAAGATGCTGCACTTTGGAAGATTAAATAGAAATGATAATTTGCGGTTAATGGCAGGACCCTGAACAGCTTGAAAGTGACCACACAAGTATATAAGGTGGTAAAGAAAGCGTGTGGCACACTTGCCTTTATTAGTCAGGGAATTGACTCAGGATGTTGCAGCTTTATAAGACTTTGGTTAGGTTACACTTAAAATACTACGTTCAATTCTCATCACCACAGGAAGGATGTGGAGGTTTTGGAGAGAGTACAGATGAGGTTTACCAGGATGCTGCCTGGAATAGAGGGCATGAGCTTCAAACAGAGGTTAGAAAAACTCAAGTTGTTTTCTCTGGAATGGTGGAGACTGAGGGGAAACTTCATAGAAGTCTATAAAATGATGAGATGCATAGATAGGGTTGATGGTCAGAAGCTTTTTCCTAGAGCTGAAATGTCTAATACTAGGGGCATACGATTAAGGTGAGAGTGGGAATGTTCAAAGGAGATGTACGGGGCAAGTTTTATTACACCGAGAGTGGTAGGAGTACAGAACACGCTGCCAGAGGTAGTGGTGGAAGCAGATACGATAGGGGCGTTTCAGAAACTTTTAGATAAGCGAGGAATGGAGGGATGTGGACCAAGAGCAGGCAGAAGGGATTAGTTTAATTTGACATCATGTTCAGCACAACATTGTGGACAGATGGTGAAAATGTGTTGCTGGAAAAGCACAGCAGGTCAGGCAGCTTCCTAACCTGCAATCTTCTTCCTGACCTCTCCGCCCCCACCCCACTCCGGCCTATCACCCTCACCTTAACCTCCTTCCACCTATCGCATTTCCAATGCCCCTCCCCCAAGTCCCTCCTCCCTACCTTTTATCTTAGCCTGCTGGACACACTTTCCTCATTCCTGAAGAAGGGCTTATGCAGTCCTCACTTTCTCCATTGTGGACAGATGGGCCCGTTCCTGTGCTTCTATAAGTTCTATAGTATGTTGATATCCTGGTGCCAGTGTTAGGAAATCTTAAAATGTTTGAAGCATATTGTCAAAGGGGACAGTGAAAAACTGGAAGTGTTGTACACATTGGTAGGGACAGCATAGTTAGGGAAAGGGTTAAGGCTTTGCAAAGTGAATATAACAGGTTAAGTAGAAGGTTACAAACAGAACAACAGAAGTCATAATATCTGGTTTACTTCCAGTACCTTGTGCTAATGAGGGAAGAAATAAAAGAATAGAGGAGATAAATAAATGGCTGAAGAGGTGTTGGCATGTACAGGCATTCAGTTTCTTCGATCATTGGGATCTGTTCTGGGACAGAAAAGACCTGTTCAAAAAGGAAGGATTTCAGTGAAACCAGAAAGGGACCAGTATCCTGGCAGGGAGATTTGCTAGTTCTATTTCAGGAACCCTATAAACCTTTTGTGGGGGGTGGTGGGGTTGTCCTGAATCAGGAAACAGCAAGTTAATTAGAAAAAGACAGGCAAGAGCAAGTCAGAGAATGACGTAACTCTGAAGAATTAAGCTGCATGGGGTCTTACAGGTATGGCTGGTGAATTCAGGGCATGTATGGAATCATGGAACTGGAGCATCATAGTTATTATAGAAACTTGGCTGAGGGAATGACAGGATTGGCAGCTAAATGGTCTGGGTTTTAGATGTTACAGCAAGGATAGAAAGAGAGGCAAGATAAGGTTAAAGATAATCCAGAAAAAACAAATATGTGAAAAGCAAGAGAACACCTAGAGAGAGAGTAGAACCCCTTAAAAATCATTGAGCTGGTCGTTGTGTTGAACCTCAGGAGATGGGAAAGATATTAAATGAATATTTCATGTCACTTTTTACTGTGGAGAAAGAAATGGAGGCTAGAGAGCTATGGAAAATAAATAGTGATGTTTTGAAAACAGTTCACATTACAGAAGAGTAAGTGCTGGAAGTTTAGAAAGCATAAAGATAGATAAATCTCCAGGACCTGATCAACTGTATCCCTGGACATTGTGATTAAGTTAGTGAGGAATTTGCAGGGGCCTTACAAGAAATATTTGTATTATCAATAAACACGGGAAAGGTACCGGAGGACTGGAGGGTGGCTAATGTTGTGCCTTTGTGAAGAAGGGATGTAATGAGAAACCTAAAAACAAAGACCTGTGGGTCTGAAATCAGTGGTGGTTAAGTTGTTGGGAGTGATTCTGAAAGATAGGATTTACATGCATTTGGAGAGGTAAGGATTGATTAGGGATAGTCAATATGGTTTATTGTGAGAGAAGTCGTGTCTCAAAAACTTGATTGAGGTTTTTAATGAAGTAACCAAAAAGATTGATGAGAGCAGAGCGGTAAACGTTGTTTACTAGGTCTTTAATAAAGCCTTTCACAGGTTTCCGCACAGTGGACTAATCATTAAAGTTAGATCACATTAAATTACCAAGTGCATACAAAATTGGATTTATGGCAGGAGCCAAAGGGTGTTGGTAGAGGGTTGTTTTTCAGACTGGAGGCCTGTGACCAGTGGTGTTCCACAGGATTCAGTACTGGGTCCACTTTCATTTGTCATTTTTGTATGAATGATAGAAAACATAGGAAATGTGGTTAAAAGGTTTGTAGATGACACCAAAAATAGTAGTATAAGATTACAAAGAGACCTTGGTCACTTGGGTCAATGGGCTGAGAAGAGGCAAGTGGAGTTTAATTTAGATAAATGTGATGATCTAATGATGATCACATCATTCTGATGATCTAAACAAGGACAGGACCAATAAAATTATTGGTAGGGCCCTGGGTAGAACAGAGAGGCCTCAGGGTTCAGGTACATAATTCTTTGAAATTTGCGTCACAGGTAGACAGAGTGGTTAAGAAGGCACTTAGTATGCTTATCTTCATTGCTCAGACTTTGAGTATAGAAGTTGGGATGTCATGTTGAGATTGTACAGGGTGTTGGTGAGACCTCTTCTGGAGTGTTGTGTGCAGATCCGGTCGCGCTGTTATAGGAAGGATATTATTAATCTGGAGAGGGTTCAAAAAAGATTTAGCAGGATGTTGATGTGAACAGAGGGTTTGAGATATAAAAATAGACTGGAAAGACAGTCTATATCTTCCATATCCTTTTCCACAGTAAATACTGATGCAAAATACTAATTTAGTATCTCCCCCATTTTCAGCGGCTCCACACACAGGTCACCTTGCTGATCTTTGAGGGGCCCTATTCTCTCCCTAGTTACCCTTTTGTCCTTAATGTATTTGTAAAAACCCTTTGGATTCTCCTTAATTCTATTTGCCAAAGCTATCTCATGTCCCCTTTTTACCCTCCTGATTTCCCTCTTAAGTATGCTCCTACTGCCTTTATACTCTTCTATGGATTCACTCAATCTATCCTGTTTATACGTTACATATGCTTCCTTCTTTTTCTTTACCAAGCCCTCAAATTCTTTAGTCATCCAGCATTCCCTATACCTACCAGTCTTTCTTTTCTCCCTAACAGGAATATATTTTCTTTGGATCCTCGTAATCTCATTTCTGAAGGCTTCCCATTTTCCAGCCGTCCCTTTACCTGCAGACATCTGCCCCCAATCAGCTTTCAAAAGTTCTTGCCTAATACCGTCAAAATTGGCCTTCCTCAAACTTAGAACTTTTTGATCTGGTCTATCCTCTTCCATCACGATTTTAAATCTAATAGAATTATGGTGGCTGGCCCCAAAGTGCTCCCCCACTGACACCTCAGTCACCTGCCCTGCCTTATTTCCCAAGAGTAGGTCAAGTTTTGCACCTTCTCTAGTAGGTACATCCACATACTGAATCAGAAATTATTTCTGTACACACTTAACAAATTCTACTCCATCTAAACCCTTAACACTATGGCAGTGTCAGTCTATGTTTGGAAAGTTAAAATCCCCTACCATAACCACCCTATTACAGATAGCTGAGATCTCCTTATCAAAAATGCCACTCCCCCTCCTCTCTTGCATCCCTTTCTACCCTTCCTGTGGCATTTGTATCCTGGAACATTAAGCTGCCAGTCCTGCCCATCTCTGAACCATGTTTCTGTAATTGCTATGATATCTCAGTCCCATGCCCTGAGTTCATCTGCCTTCCCTGTTAGGCCCCTTGCATTGAAATAAATCCAGTTTAATTTATTAGTCCTACCTTGTCCCTGCCGGCCCTGACTTTTTGACTCACTTCTGTTCTCAACTGTAAAAGTCTCAGATTGACCTCTTTCCTCACTATCTCCCTAGGTCCCACCCCCTACCTTACTAGTTTAAATCCTCCCGAGCAGCTCTAGCAAATTTCCCTGCCAGTATATTAGTCTCCTTCCAATTTAGGTGCAATCTGTCCTTCTTGTACAGGTCACTTCTACCCTAAAAGAGATTGCAATGATCCAAAAATGTAAATTCTTCTTCCATACACCAGCTCGTCAGCCATGCATTCATCTGCTCTATCCTCCTATTCCTGCCCTCACTAGCTTGTAGCAATGGGAGTGATCCAGATATTACTACTCTCTAGTATCTCCTTTTTAAATTCCTGCTTAACTCTCTGTAATCTCCCTTCAGAATCTCAACTTTTTCCCTTCCTATGTTGTTGGTTCCAATGCGGACAATGACCTCTTGCTGGCCCCTCTCCCCTGTGAGTACATTCTGCACCCTCTCTGAGACATCCTTAATCCTGGCACCAGGGAAACAACACACCATTCTGTTTCTTCGCTGCTGGCCACAGAAACGTCTGTCTGTACCTCGGACTAGAGAATCCCCTAACACAATTGATCTCTTGGAACCCGATGCACCCCTCGTTGCATTAGAGCCAGTCTCAATACCAGAAACTTGGCTGTTCGTGCTATGTTCCCCTGAGAATCCATCACCCCTACATTTTCCAAAACAGTATACCTGTTTGAAATACGTATAGCCACAAAAGACTCCTGCACTAGCTGCCTACCTCTCTTACCTTTCCTGGAGTTAACCCATCTATGTGACTTTATCTGAGACTTTCCCCCCCTTCCTATAACATCATCCATCACATACTGTTGCTGTTGCAAATTCCTCATTGCTAACTGTCTCTCCAACTGATCCATTCGATCTAATAAGATTCGCAACCAACAGTATTTATGGCAGATATAAAATTCACACTGTTTAGTTAAGAAAGGGTTAAAAGCAAGCATGCAAGACTTAAATCTATGCGCACATCCTCTAATGTTCGCTGAACAGTCATAGAGTATAAAGACTAATACCCAAGTATAGGAATTCACACTGGCCAGGCAATCCCTTGTGTCCTGAATGTCCACTCTTCCAACTTAGGGTCCACTACTTCTGCGAATGTTGATCTACTGCATTTTTGCTGGCTACACACCCTAAATCTTTCTTTTTACCCCATCTTCTTGAACTATGGTGTCTTACTTTCATTGACTCTGGCTCATCTGCCAAGCCTGTGTCCTTTTGTTAAAGGCTCCAGCCCAAGGGTACTGGTAGCATTACCTCATTACTCTTCCACCAAATAAGGATTTGTACCTTATGTCACTTCACTTGTTTTCCTCTGAGTCAAGCCAGTTCCAACTGGTTTCACTAGCACAATCCAGTGGTTGAGGCTCAGGTTTCTTCACATGTTGTTGTTTTTATGTGTGAGCTAACAAAGGGTTGATTTAAAGATTGCAGATTGCCGTGAAGAGTTATGTTCTTCTAGTTTCTGCTAGGATTGGCTTGCATGTTTGGATGGGGGATTTGAACTGGTGAGTCAAAGAAGGTTTGAAATCATGTTTACAGGCAGCAGGCACAGTTTCAGACACTGTGGTGAAGGGTGCTTCATGAACAATGGTTATAGTGTGCCATTTTGGAGCAAGTAGTTTTAACTGGTTTCCCTGTGATGGCATGAGTTTCTGGAGCACTATAAGTGATGTAGAAAGAACACGGGAATATAAGAACAGGAGGATACCATTTACTTTCCAGAATAATGAAATTATGGCTGAACTGCAACCCAATTCCATGTGCTCCTCTTTATTCCATATCCCTCAATATACCCTTGATTTAAAAAAATGCCAATCTCATATTTAAAGTTAATGATTGATTGAGTATCAATTGGCATTTGGGAAAGAGCACTCCAAACTTTTAATCCAAATCTTGAAAGGTCTGACTCCAAGTTTTAGATGATGTGCCATAGTCACAAACAAGTGAGAATATGGTAGGAATATCTTTATTTAATCGGCTTTTCTTAATATCTAGAAAAATTCTACTAAATCAGCCCTTAACTTTTTGAAATCCATGAAAATTTGCCCCACATTAGTTTCTGTCATCTCAGTTTTGTATAATCTGACTTTTGGATTTCAAAGGGTAAAGATCACATCCAGTACTGTTCAATCTAAAGGAGTAACAGCATCAAGCAGTGTGGCTAATCAAATAAATAAAAATAATGAAGAAAATAGTCTTATGGTATTGTGTAGAGAAGGAGGGAATATCTATTTGGAAGTAGGACTATATTGAAGCTGACAGAAGTGGCTGAGGATCATGTCATATATATGTAATACCTCATTGGGTATCATGCTGGAAATCAAGCCCTGCCACCCCTGAAGACATCAGAAAAGTCAAAGATTTTTATAAAGGCCTGCAGAATTTCCCAAGTTAACAGAAAGCACAGACCAGGTTTCTGTCCTTAACAAGAATGTCTATTTATTATAAACAAATAGATTCAAGTTATAGGTAAACAATTATAAACTGTCAGTATATAACTTACTAGTTAACAATCTAACCCCCACATAAACTCTTCCCCTGCACATACAGACAGACACATTGGTGTTATAGGCAAGCGGAAAAACTGCACAGGCAGTTGAGCAGTCCCTGTTCATAGAATCTCCAAGATGATTCCCGTACTTATCAAAATGCTGTTTCTTAATCGTCATTATCCAGGCACTTTAATTTGTTTGCAGTAGGTACAGGGTGGCTGGTTCACACTTATAATAGTCTCTAACTCATTAATTAAAAGTCACAACTTACAACAACTGGAAAGTGAATACAGACTGGCTACCTTCAGGTTTGAGACACTTTTTACTGCAGAGCAAATTCAGCCCCTTCTCTTCCAGGGGTCAGTTGGTTTCTGCCAAAACATTCAAACTCCCATGCTGGTCATCTACCTGGGAGCCAATCACATAGATGATGGCAGGCAAAACTCCATTCATATACACTCCAGCTTGTCTGCAAACTAGGTACTTAGAATGAGTGTCAGGTGACTTACTTGTAAAAACTGAGGATTGCTGTACTTTTTAAATCAGTTATTTTCCCATTTTAATTGACAATCAAAAATGCAAGCAATTCAAAAGGTGTGGTCTTTACAATAAAATGATACTGAATCAGTGCAGCTCCCAAGATATAAATTTCAAAGGAGAATATTAGGAGACTGTGCACTTAAACATCTCGTTCAGTGAGATGAGATTTTGATCAATTTTAAGCAGATCATTTATCTCCAAAGATCTTTTATTGCTGTTGTCAGTTTAAATATAATGAAAGCTTTCAAGATGGACCTTATCATTTAAGGCAAGAGGACCTTATCATTTAGAGAAGAGGAGGGGTGTATTAGTTCAGGCATACAACAAAGGAAGTGGATTTGATCAAAAACTTCCATAAAAACATAACAAATAGTAACAGGAATATGATGTTCAGCCTCTTGAGCCTGTTCAACCATTCAATAAGATCATGGTGATCCAAAATTCCTTAAAACCACTTTCCTGCTTTTTACCTTAATTCTTGATTCCCCTACTGATCAAGAATCTATATATCTCAAGACTCATATATGCAAGGACACACCGGCCATCATCAGTCAGGGCATTGAGTGAGGGGGGTTGGGAAGTTATGTTGCAGTTGTACACGATGTTGGTGAGGCCGCACTTGCAGTATTGTGTTCAGTTTTGGTCACCTTGCTATAGGAAGGATGTTTTCAAACTGGAAAGAGTGCAGAAATAATTTACAAGGATGTTGCCAGGACTCAATGGTCTGATTTACAGGGAGAGATTAAACAAGCTAGGACTTGTTTCTTTAGCGTATAGGAAACTGAAGAGAGATCTTATGGAAATGTATAAGATCACGAGAGGCATGAATAGGGTGAATCACTGAGTCTTTTTCCAGGAGTCGGTGAATCGAGGACTAGAAGGCATCAGTTTAAGGTTAGAGGGGAAAGAATAAAGGGGAGCCTGAGGGGCAACATTTTTGCGCAGAGGGTGGTACACCTATGGAATGAACTGCCGCCAGGAGTTGTTGAAGTGTGTACACTAACAACATTTAAAAGGCATTTGGACAAATACATGATTAGAACAGGTTTAGAAGGATTTGGGCCAAGTGCAGGGGAATGGTGTTAGCGTGGGTGGACATTTCGGTTGGCATGGACCAGTTCGGGCCAAAGACCCTATCTCCATGCTGTAGAATCCTATGTCAGTGGTTAGATTGTCTCTTATCGGTGATGGTCATAGCCTACCACTTGTCAGCCCATGCCTGAATATTGTCCAGATCTTGCTGCATTTAATCATGGACTGCTTCAGTATCTGATGAGTTGTAAATGGTGCCGACCATCATGCAATCATTGGCAACATCCCCATTTCTGACCTTCTGATGGTTGGAAGGTAATTGATGAAGCAGCTGAAAATGGTGGGGCTTAGGACAATACCCTGAGAAGCTCCTGCAGAGATGTCCTGGGGCTGAGATGATTGACCTCCAACAGCCACAACCGTCTTCCTATGTATCAAGTATGACTCTAACCACCTGAGAGTTTGCCCCTTGAATACAATTTTGCTAGGGCTCCTTGATGCCACACTGGGTTGAATGCTGCCTTGATGTCGAGGACTGATACTATCACCTCACCTCTGGAATTCAGTTCTTTTCTCCAAGTTTGAACCAAAGCTGTAATGAAGTCAGGAACTGAGTTGCCTTGGTGGAATGCACACTGGACGTTACTGAGCAGGTTATTGATGTGCAGGAATTGTTTGATAATACTGTAGATGACACCTTCCATCAATTTACTGATGGCCAAAAGTAGACTGATGGGGCAGTAATTGACCTGCTTTTTATGTACAATACATACCTGGGCAATTTTCCACGATGTCGGGTGGATACCAGTATCGTAACTATATGGGAACAGCTTGGCTAGGGGAGTCGAGAGTCGGGTACTGGAAAAGCACAGCAGGTCAGGCAGCATCCGAGTAGCAGGAGAATCGACATTTCAGGCAAGAGCCCTTCATCAGGAATGGGGCTTGTGAGTTAGGGTGCTGAGAAATAAATGGGAGGCGGGTGGGACTGGAGGTAGGCAGAGGAGGGGGTAATAGTGATAGGTCAGAGAGGAGGTTGGAGTGGATAAGTGGGTAGGAAGATGGACAGGTAGGACAGTTCACGAAGACGGTGCCGAGTTGGAAGGTTGGAACTGGGATAAAGGGGAGGGAGGGGAAATGAGGTAACTGGTGAAATCCACATTGATGCCATGTGGTTGGAGGGTCCCAAGGCAGAAGATGAAATGTTCTTCCTCCAGGCATTGGGTGGTGAGGGTGTGGTGATGAAGGAGGCCCAGGACCTGTATGTCCTTGGCGGACTGAGAGGGGGAGTTGAAGTGTTTGGCCACGGGCCAGTGGGGTTGGTTGGTGCGGGTGTCCCGGAGATGTTCTCTGAAGTGTTCTGCAAGTAAGCATCCTGTCTCCCCAGTGTAGAGGAAACTGCAGCAGGACAACAAATACAGTAAATGGCATTTGTGGATGTGCAGATAAACCTTTGATGGATGTGGAAGGCTCCTTTGGGGCCTTGGATGGAGGTGAGGGGGGAAGTATGAGAGCAGGTTTTGCAATTCCTGCAGATGGCAGGGGAAGGTACCAGGAGGGAGAGTGGGTTGGTGGGCAGCATAGACCTGACAAGAGAATTGAGGAGGGAGTAGTCTTTAGGGAAAGTGGATAGGGGAGGGTAGGGAAATATATCTCTGGTGGTGGTGTCCGTTTGTAGATGGCGGAAACGGTGGAAGATGATGTGATGCATACAGAGATTGGTGGGATGGAAGGTGAAAACCATGAGATTTTCTGTCCTTTTTGCAGTTCGAAGGGTGGGGTTCAAAGGGTTCAAGGGCAGAGGTGGCGAGGGGAGTCGCAAGTTCAGGAGCACAAGCCTTCTGTACTATTGGCAGAATGGTGTCAGGGCCCATAGCCTTTGCAATATCCAGTGCCTCCGACCATTTCTTGATATTACATGGAGTGAATCGAATTGACTGAAGACTGATATCTGTAATGCTAGTGACCACTGCAGGAGGCCAAGATGGATCATCCACTCGGCATTTCTAGCCGAAGATTATTGTGAAAGTTTCAACCTTACATTTTGTATTGGTCCCTACATCATTGAGGATGGGGATATTTGTGGAGCCTCCTCCTCCAGTGAGTTGTTTAAAAGTCCACCATCATTCATGAGTGTATGTGGCAGGATGTCAGTGGATATACTGTACTTTAATTTCCATAAGGCATTTGATCATTTGCAATACCTACTGCAAAAAAAAGTTAATGGTGTGCAGGTAGCATATTGGCATAGGTGAAAGATTCGCTTGATAACAGGAAGCCAAGAGTAGGCATAAATGGAGCATTTTCAGATGCAGCAGGTGGTGTGCCACAGGGATCAGTGATTTAGATTTAGATTAGATTACAGTGTGGAAACAGGCCCTTCGGCCCAACAAGTCCACACCGACCCGCCGAAGCGCAAACCACCCATAAATTTACCCCTTACCTAACACTACGGGCAATTTAGTATGGCCAATTCACCTGATCCTGCACATCGTTGGACTGTGGGAGGAAACCGGAGCACCCGGAGGAAACCCACGCAGACACGGGGAGAACGTGCAAACTCCACACAGTCAGTCGCCTGAGGCGGGAATTGAACCCGGGTCTCTGGCGCTGTGAGGCAGCAGTGCTAACCACTGTGCCACCGTGCCGCCCACAAATAGGACCCCAAATGTATTATTGTTTCTAAATGACATTGATGAAGGGACAGAAGGTATATTTGGCAAATTTGCTGATGATACAACAATAGATCGGAAAGTAAGTGTGAAGAAGAAGTAGAGATGCTACAGAGTGATACTGATATGTTAAGCGATATATCAGTAACCTGACAAATGGTGTGCTATGTGAAATTGTCCATTTTACTATTCCAGTAAAAAATAAAAAAGAAGATGCATAGGGATCTGACTGTCCTTAATGCATGAATAACAAAAGATTAGTATGCAGGTAGAAAGTTAAAAGTCACACAGCACCAGGCTTTAGTCCAACAGGTTTAATTGGAAGCACTAGCTTTCGGAACTCTGCTCCTTCATCAGGTTGTTGTGAAGGACACAATTGTAAGACACAGAATTTATAGCAAAAGTTTACAGTGTGATGTAACTGAAATTATACATTGAAAAATACCTTGATTGCTTGTTGAGTCTTTCATCTGTTCGAATACCATGATAGTTTCACTTCTTTCATGTGTAAATCACAAAACCTTTCTTTAAAAGTTACATTCTCAGGTTAACTGTAACAATTGGTGTTAGCCAGGCCATATGTTGAAGGTGTTAGCTCCCTGTGTTCTCTGTATGTGCCATAATGTTTAGACTGATTCTAATCCAAAAGGTGAGATAACAGGGTCTTACATGAATTCATGTAGTTTTTGAGCAAAGTACAATGTAACTCTGCAAGTACAAATTTCACCCCACAAACGTATATGTAAATGTGTGCGTGTGTGTGTATATGTCTGTCTGGGGTGGGGGGTTGTGAGTGTGAGAGTGTGTATATGTGTGTGCATGTGAGTGTAGAGTGTCTAAGTCTGTGAGGGGATGCGTGTGGGAGTGTGTGTGTCTGGGGTGGGGGGTTGTGAGTATCTGTGAGAGAGAGTGTCTGTGTGTGGGTGAGTGTTTTCGAGAAAGAAAATGAAAAGTGTGGATTTTTATTTAGATTATTTTTGTCTGAGTCCAGATGGTCAATATCCAGTTAAAGTTGTTTTGCAAACTCATAGAGTCATAGAGATGTACAGCACTGAAACGATCCAACCTGTCCATGCTGACCAGATATCCTTACCCAATCAAGTTCCATTTGCCAGCACTTAGCCCATATCCCTCCAAACCTTTCCTTTTAAATGTTGTAATTGTACCAGCCTCCACCACTTCCTCTGGCAGCTCATTCCATACACTCACTACCTCTGCATGAAAAAGATGCCGTTTAGGTCCCTTAAACCTATGCCGTCTAGTTATGGACTCTCCCTCACCTCCCACCCAGGGAAAAGACCTTGTCTATTTACTCTATCTATGTCTCTCATGATTTTATAAACCTCTATAAGGTTACCTCATCCTCTGATGCTCCAGGGAAAACTGTAGGAGTTCGGGATAATGTGGGTATATTGTCTGAAACTGCAGAATTCCTTATTAAGCTGACAGAAGCACAGTGAGAAGATGTTGGTGGAAGCAGTCTTGGTCCAGTTTACAAGGAAATATAGGTTTCCTCTGGAATTAAGTTTCAAAGGAGAATTAGAGCAAAAGCAAAACACTGCAAATGCTGGAAATCTGAAACAAACAGAGAATGCTGGAGAAACCCAGCAAGTCTCTCATCATCTATGGAGGCAGAAACAAGGTTCATGTTTCAAAATTCAAATACTCTTCTTCAGAACCATTTAGAAAAGGTTAGGGTGTCACCAGTTAGAGCCTGTGCTGAGTGTGACATTAGCAGTTGACTAGATTTTTGTCAGGACCAAAGCAAACTTTTAGAAATGTGTACTCAAAGCACTTTCCAAAGATCAGAGGAATTTTATTCATTGGAATGACATCTGAAGTGATCACTTAACAACTGGGTTTCCATTCCTCCAGCCAGAGGACCAATATTAGGACATAAATTGAACTACAAGCACCTCCACATGTTTAATACAGTTAAGCTTCTTTATCCCTGATCAAAACTCATGGTTCATTGTATGAAATATATTCAAGGACATTAGTAGAATGATATGCTCTTCTTGTTGGATGTGGGAGTTTAGGGAGAGTTTACGTGTTAGTGAGGATTATATCTGCAATAAATGCCATTGGTTGTGAATCCTATCAGAATGGGCTGCCACAGGAAGTGGTGGACATTAGTACAATTGCAACATTTAAAAGGCATCTGGATTGGTATATGAATAGGAAGGGTTTGGAGGGATTTGGGCCGGGTGCTGACATGGGGGACTAGATTGGGTTGGGATATCTGGTCGACATGGGCAAGTTGGACCGAAGGGTCTGTTTCCATGCTGTACACTCTATGACTTTATGACTCTATGTGCAAACAAAAGCAAGACAGACATGTTATGGGCATCCAAGTAGGGACAAAGGGAGTGAGTGCAAAGAAAACAAGGTTAGACTTTCTGAGATGCACCCAGCTATGATCCATGGGTGTAAGATGGTTGCTTACCTCTCCATCCAAAGTATCCTTGCAGCATCATAGTGTTCAGTCTTGGTGCAAAGCAAGTGATGATCTGTACTCTAAGTGAGTTGGAGATGTGCCACGATGATGTTGTGAGACTGGCATGTGTTCCATGCCAACTTACGTGGATGAAGGATGCAAGTTGTCGTTGCTCAGGGAGTTGTACCTTTGGATGCTGGGGGGAGGAGCTGCTGGCCAAAATGAAAGCCCAGAGGACCAAGCAAGTGGGCTGGAGCCACGACATGCTAGTTCTGTCTTCATGCTGGGAATTAGTGTCATCTAATTTCTCTGCAAATCCTGGGAAAATAACCAACTACATATACGTGTAGTGATTGGAACCAGATGGATCCTGTTGACGAGAAAGTCCTTGATTGGGGTTGTTAACCTGGGACAATCAGGAGGCACTAGCTGACCAAAATTAACAGGAATTTAGAACCTCCTCAGTTCAGAGGACTGACTGTGAGCTGCCTGGCCATTGTACTGTGCACAAGTAAATGAAGGGTAACTTGGTGATGGGATACCAGCCTCTGTACAGTTATTTCAATAAGCAAGGCGAGATTAAGTAGTAATGAGGTGGTCATACAATATTGTCTAGCTAACACCAATTGTTATAGTTAATCTGAGAATGCAACTTTTTAAAAAGGTTTTGTGATTTACACATGAAAGAAGTGAAACTATCATGGTATTCGAACAGATGAAAGACTCAACAAGCAATCAAGGTATTTTTCAATGTATAATTTCAGTTACATCACACTGTAAACTTTTGCTATAAATTCTGTGTCTTACAATTGTGTCCTTCACAACAACCTGATGAAGGAGCAGAGTTCCGAAAGCTAGTGCTTCCAATTAAATCTGTTGGACTAAAGCCTGGTGTTTTAACTTTGTACACCCCAGTCCAACACTGGCATCTCCAAATCATGACTAGTATTCAGGTACATCAAGTAAATAGGAAATCTATTCATATGTTATCATTTATTGTGAAGGGAATTGAATACAAAATTAGGAAAGTGTTATGTTACAGAGAGCACTGATGAGACCACATTTGGAGTACTGTGCATAATATTGGTAACCTTATTTAAGGAAAAATGTAAATGCGTTGGAAGTATATCAGAGAAGATCTACCAGATCTACCTGGAAAGAAAGGGTTAGATTATGAGTAAAATTCAACAAGGTAGGTCTGCATCCCCTGATGATCAGAAGAGTATCATAGACTCCCAAGAGTGAGAAACAGGCCATTTGACCCATCAAGTCCACACCAACCCTCTATGGAGCACCCTGACCCAGACCCGCCCAGTCCCAATAGCCCTACATTTCCCATGGCTAATCGATTTCGCCTGCACATCCTTGGACACTGAACGTTATGGACAATTTAACATGGTCAATTCACCCAACTGCACATCTTTGGTCTGTGGGAAGAAACCGCAGCACCCGAAGGAAACCACACACACACAGGGAGCATGTGAAGACTCCACACAAATAGTCACATGAGGATGGAATCAAACCTTGCTCCCTGGGCGGCACAGTGGCACAGTGGTTAGCACTGCTGCCTCACAGCGCCAGAGACCCGGGTTCATTTCCCGCCTCAGGCGACTGACTGTGTAGAGTTTGCACATTCTCCCCGTGTCTGCGTGGGTTTCCTCCGGGTGCTCCGGTTTCCTCCCACAGTCCAAAGATGTGCAGGTCAGGTGAATTGGCCATGCTAAATTGTCCGTAGTGTTAGGTAAGGGGTAAATGTAGAGGTATGGGTGGTTTGCGCTTCGGCGGGTCAGTGTGGACTTGTTGGGCCGAAGGGCCTGTTTCCACACTGTAAAGTAATCTAATGGCACTGTGAGGCAGCAGTGCTAACCCTGAGCCACCATGCCACCATTAGCATTTAAAAGGCATCTGGATGGGTATATCAAAGAAAAGGTTTAGAAGGATATGGACCAAATACTGGCAAATGGAACTGGATTAATTTAGAACATCTGGGCAGCATGGATGAGTTGAACTAAAGGGTCTGTTTCCATGCTGTACAGTTCTATGACTTTAGATAACTTGATTAAAACATCAAGGGGATCTTGACATTGTAGATGTGGAAAGAATATTTGCGCTTAAGGGAGAGTCTAGAACCAAGGATAACTCCAAAGTCTTGGGGAGTTCATTTAAAACAGAGATTAGGTAATTTTTTTTCTGAGGGCTGCAAATCTTTGAAGCTCTCTTCCTGAAAAGATTGTGGAAAGAGTTCTTGAATACGTTTCAGTAAAGTTGCGTAGATTATTGTTAATCAAGGGGATGGAACACCACATGGGGTAGTCGGGAATGTGAATTTGCAGTTACAGTCAAATCAGCCATGATCTTATTGAATAGCAGAGCAACCCAAGAGCTGAATGCTACTTCTGGTCTTGTTGGCATGTTCATGTCCTAGGACACCTGAATGACCATCCTTTGCAGTGTATTAGAGTCCAAGCATTTTCATATTTGGATAGCTATCAAGCAAGGCGGAATGATTGTCCCAACTATTGTGACTAACTTCCAGAAGAGGTACAATTGAGTTTTGACTTGATGGAAAACTTTTCGATCTCAACAGACTGACAGCCAAGACCAAGATAACCCTTCAACTCCCCACATCTTAGAAGCTACCAACAATTGTGCAATTGTGGCCTACTTGGCAAATGGCATTCAGACCACCTTCACCTTCATATGAAATAAAGTCTCTCGTGTAACACCAACAAAACCAAAATCCTCCACAGCGATTCCCCAAGCAAGCACCTGCATCTCTAGCCATTGTTATTATTAGGGAGACTTTAGAAGTCCATAAACTGTTCCAATACCTTGACAGCATTTTTTCTCAAAACGTTTCCTTCAAAGATCCAGCACAGAATTCCTGATGAAGAGCTTTTGCCCGAAACATCTATTTTCCTGCTCCTCGGATGCTGCCTGACCTGCTGTGCTTTTCCAGCACCCACTCTCGACTCTAATCTCCAGCATCTGCAGTTCTCACTTTCATCACAGAATTAGTTGTGCCAGCATTGCCTTTCACAAATTTTGTAACCAGATTGTAAACATGAAGCCTGGCAGATGTCATCCTTGTTTTAAGGGACTGTTTCTTTTTTACTTAACATATTTTTCTAATCAGCCTGATTAGCGATGCTATTACACAACTCTGAAACAGGTGGGACTTGAACCCAGGTCTCCTAGTTCAGAGATAGGGACACTAACACTGCATCACTACAGAGCCCTCAAGGGCTCTGATAATGTAGTGATTGTAATGAGGTTAGCCAGCTGGACCTCAATGAATATGAATTTCTGATTGGGGCTGTTAATCTGGTCCAATCAGGGAGCCCTGGCTGACGGATAAAAAAGCTGAAAATGTGTTGCTGCAAAAGCTTTTCCAGCAACACATTTTCAGCTCTGATCTCCAGCATCTGCAGTCCTCACTTTCTTCTGACGGATAAAAAAGGGGAGTGTCAGAGATGCTGCCATTCTGGTACCTGATTCTGAATGAGACAGGACTGTTCATGTGTAAATAAAGGATGACTTGATGACAGATACTGGTCTCCATAGAGTTATTTCCAGATCAAATGATGGTTTATGGTTCTGGTTTCCATATTAAAGTGTGAAAATGGATTGTTCTAAGAGAATATCATTATAATTTTAAACTAGAGTTTTTTTCTGGATGTTCCCACTGGTCACAGTACAAAGCATACCAACGTGGGGAAGGAAATTGAACCAGTGAGATACTAAATAATTAGCAATTCTGTTAAAAGCAGAAGAGTTACAAAACTCTTTTCTACAAAAAAAAGATAGAATGGGAAAATGTTTTGAATATATTTTGGATGTTTGCTCTACACAATTTAGCTGCTGTGTTTCCTACATTCGTACACTCGAAGAGGTATATCATTAGCTTTGAAAGGATAGGCAAGAAGGTAAGGGAGGTGGGGTTGCATTCTTAATTAAGGATGAGATTAGGGTGATAGAGAGAGACATTATAGGACCTAAGGAACAAAATGTTGAATCCACTTGAGTGACGATCAGGGATAGTAAGAGGAAGAAGTCACTGGTGGGAGGCCACCCAATAATAATGCTACAGTGGCATAGGGAATTAATCAAGAAATATCTGACGCATGTAAGAATGGAACGGCAGTAGTCATGAGGGACTTTAACATGCACATTGATTGGCCGATTCAAGTAGCTAGAGAGAGTCTTGAAGAGGGTTCATAGAATTCATCCATGATGACTGCGTTGAACAGCATGTTATTGAACTTACAAGGGAGCATGCAATCCTAGATCTGGTCCTGTATAATGAGACAGATAAAATTAATGATCTCGTAGTTAAGGATTCTCTCAGAAAGAGTGATCGCAGTATGATCAAATTTCAGATATAAATGGAGGGTGAAATAGTGTCATCTAAAACCAAGGTATTATGCTTTAAAAAGAGAGACTTATAATGGGATGAGGAAAGCATTGGCTAAATTAGACTGGAAACACAAGTTATATAGTGGAAAAGTTGAGGAATAGTGGAGGACTTTCAAAGAGATTTTTCACAGTGCTCAAGGAAAGTATATCCCTGTCAAAAACAGGGATAGCAAGGGTAGAAAGAGCCAGCCTTGGATAGCCAAGGAAAAAAGGAAGACATCCAATTAAAAGCTCATGCTTATAAAGTAGCCAAGATTAGTGAGAAACAGGAGGATTGGGAAAACTTTAAAGGCAACAAAGAACCATGAAGCAAGCAACAAAGAAAAGAAAACTAGATTATGAATGCAAATTAGCACAGAATATAAAAACTGGTCAGAAAAGTTTTTATAAACAGACAAAATGGAAGAGGGTGGCTAAAGTGGACAGAGATCTCTTGCAGAATGAGAAAAAGGAATTAATATTGGGTAATATTAAAATGCCCAGGGTCTTGAGTAACTATTTTGTGTCAGTCTAGTAGAAGATATGTCTAACACGCCAAAAAATGATGTTAAGGATACGATGGGAGGTGAGGACCTTATTTCAATTGTTATCACTAAAGGGGTAGTACTGAGCAAATTTGAGGGTCTGAAGGTAGATACGTTTCCTGGTCCTGATGGAATACATCCCAGGGTGCTGAAAGAAATGGCAGAAGTTATAGTAGATGCATTAATGTTAATTTCCCAAAATTCACTAGACTAAGGGCAGGTCCTGGCAGACTGGAAGACAGCGAATGTCACACCGCTGTTTAAAAAAGGGTGTAGGCAAAAAGCAGGTAACTATAGGTCAGTTGGCTTAACATCTGTAGTCTGGAAAATACTGGAGGCTATCATTAAAGAAGATATAGTGAGACATATGGATGGAAAGGGTTCCATCAGCCAGACGGAGCATGGATTCAGAAAGGGAAGGTCGTGTTTGATAAACTTATTGGAGTTCTTTGAGGATGGAACAAGCGCGGTGGATAGAGGGGAACAGGTGGATGTTGTATACTTGGATTTCGATAAGTTGTCGCATAAAAGACTCATTGACAAGAATTTATGGAGTTGCGGGGAATATACTAACATGGATTGAAGACTGGTTAACCAATAGAAAGCAGAGAGTTGGGATAAATGGGTGTTTCTCTGGTTGGAGATAAATGCTAAGCAGGGTGCTGCAGGGCTCAGTTTTGGGCCTGCAACTGTTCATGATATATGTAAATAATTTGGAAGAAGAGACTGAGTATAATGTATGCAAGTTTGCTGATGACACTAAATTGAGTGGAAAGGCAAACTGTGCAGAGGATGTGGAGGGTCTACAGAATGATTTAGATAGGTTAAATAAATGGTAAAGGTCTGGTAGATGTTGGTAAATGTGACATTATCCACTTTGGAAGTAAAATTAATAGGTCAGTATTATTTAAATGGTGAAAGATTGCAGCATGGTGTTGTGCAGAGATGCGTAAGAGTGCACGTACATGAATCACTAAAAGTTGATTTGCAGGAGCAACAGGTAATCAGGAAGGCAACTGGAATATTGGCTTTCATTGCAAGAGGGATTGAATTTAAGAGCAGGGAAGTTCTGATGCAATTGCACCAAGTGCTGGTGAAACCGCACCTGGAGTATTGCGCTCAGTTCTGGTCTCCTTACCCAAGGAAGGATATACTAGCTTTGGAGGCAGTGCAGAGGAGATTTACCAAGTTGATTCCAGAGATGAGTGGGTTTCCGTGTGAGGAGAGGTTGAGCTGCCTGGGACTGTACTCACTAAAATTTAGCACAATGAGAGGGGATCTTACAGAGACATATAAAATTATGAAAGGGATAATTGTTTTCACCGGTGGGTGAGACCAACATTCGGGGACATGGCCTAAAAATTAGGGGAGTAGACTTAGGACAGAGATGAGGAGGAACTGCTTTTCCCAGAGAGTAGTGAATCTATGGCATTCTCTGCCCAAGGAAGTGGTAAAGGCATTAAATATATTAAAGACAACGTTGGATGGGTTTTTGCGTGGTAGAGGAATTAAGGGTTATGGGGATGATGCAGGTAGGAGGAGCTGGGACAACGGATAGCTCAGCCCTGATCTTAATGAATGGCGGAGCAGGCTTGATGGACACATGGCCAACACCTGCTCCTACTACAATGAAAGTATGAAAAAAGCAAAGATCATGAAAAAGACTATAAAAATGAAAGTGTTTTCTTTCTTTCATATCAGTTAAAATCAATGCTGGATCTTGTGAAAGCTACTGCTTAACATTTTGAATTTATTTGAAACTAAAAAATATTGTTACAGTTTATAGAATAGTCATCGATAGGTTCAGTGGTAAACTCAGAAGGAATTTTATTATCCAGAGAGTGATTGTGGAACTGCAGAATTAAATTGCATGGATACACTTCAAGAGAAAGTAGATTAACATATGAAGGAGGAAAGAGATTAAAATATGCCAAAAGGTTTTGATGAAGAGTGGCAAGAAAAGGCTTATGTAGACGATAAACGTCAGTCCGGATCAAATGGGCCTAATGGCCTGTTTTGTGCTGTTAGCTCTGTGTAATTTTATGAACCTATTTGAAAAGTTGTTGTGTAAGGTGGCAGTGCGGTCTATATTGTATATCATATGGATATCAGATTGAAGTACTCTAGTGCAGCACATTATTGAGAGGTTCCCATTCAGATCAACCTTAGCATCTATCTCCTATTCTTTGTTGACTGGAAAATCAACTGCTTTTGCCCAAATTAAAGTCTTCCAAGTTAAACTACTACAAATATTGAGATTAATTCTTATTACTCATGATTAAAACAAGACAATTGAGTAGTATGAGCCTCAAGGTGATGCCCAGTGCAGTCTGGAGGTGAGACCTGGCACGGTCTGAAGGCTAAGTGTCACCGCAAACTGAATTGGAAGGACTTACTTTGAACTTCTTATTTCTTTTTCTAAGAATCTGTACCTAAGATGACACCATAAGTAGTGACTTGAATTCTAGTTCTCAGTGAACATGAAATATCCAAACTGAATTAAAAAGGTGTGGAATATCTGGGCACAGTACTAGGGCATAGTAAAAGGTATTTAGTGTCCATTTTTGATATCTGATCTCTTTTGTGCCAGAGGAAAATAATCACCTAAGGTTTGGAGTCCAATACCTTGAATTACTTGAATTAATTTTAAGTTGGTGGCAAGAATTTATGCTTCATAGTCTCCTACCCTAAGTTAATGTGCATAATTAATAAAATGCCTTTTACCTTGAATAAATATGTATTTTAATTTTGTTTATAGGTGAAAATAAGATTCATTTTATCCCAGGAATGATTGGTCCCTTCCTGGGTGTCACACTGGTGCCACAAGTTGAGGTACGGAATGTAATGATCCCAATCTTTCACGACATGATGGACTGGGAGCAGCGAAAGAATGGCAATTTCAAGCAGGTAGGCTGAGTGAGTATGAGCTGATCAAGAGAGATGGATTGTTTAGCTAATGCTTTCAATTCTCATAGCTAGCTCTGAGTAGCAGAAACTTCTTAAGTTGGTACAGTCAGTTCTGGGGAGGCGGTTTGAATCCTGAATTCTAGATGATGTCCTGGATACAAGAATTCTACAGTTCTATTCACAGCTAAAAATAAATGTTCATTGCAAAGTGCAAAATAGCAAAAATATAAAGGAGATAGCTGAAGAATTTTTAGGCCCATGTGTACCAATATTTTGGGGGTTTACGCCAGTTTACACTCTGGAATCTGCGTTCAGATCCAGCTCAGACTGACACAATGAAAGTCTCCCCTGCTAGTCACAGGATGCTGTATGAAATAAATTTGGAAAATGTATAACCAATTCCTATTGTACATGTCTGTTAAAGCCTTCGATTTTTTTTATTTTCTATTTGTAAGGTGCTTTATAGATCCAAGTTCTTGTTTTGTGCAAACCACAGGAAAATCAATTTGCAATCTGATTCAGGGTCCACAAAGTGACTACAGTGCAAGGCAAAATAGTATCATAATGCTTTTTATTATAATAGGATATTTACTAAACATTTAACTGGTGGTGATGCTGGCATTAGGTACCAAAAATCATAATGTTCAAATCTCCCTTCTCAATAAGTACAATGTTTGTAAAATTAGTAATGCACATGTGTATTAAGCAGCTCATTTTTATATTAGATTTTAGAGGGAGCAACCTCTGAGCAAGAATTAAATTTTATTTTTCATTCCATTTAACCTTTCTTTATGAAAATAGGTCCAAATCATTCAATGACTCTGAGTGAAGGTCCCAATTTTGTTTTTAAATTGGTTTTATTTTCAGTAAAACAATCAAAACTTTCACCACCTAATTTTAAACAGTGCACATGTCAGAATGTGCTGTTGCCATTTAAAATTCAATTCACAGTTCCTTAAGCATCCAACTAACCCTGTATGTCAGCTTGTTCTGCAAAATCCGTGACTGCTGGAATGATCCCAGAAACCTTTTCTGAATCTGCTCGAAAACCTCCACAGCTTCAACATCCTCATACCTTTCTTAGAGTGCAATGACCAGAATTAAGCACAAGCTCCAGTTGAGGCCAAAGCAGTGTTTCATTATTCATTTCTTTGCTTTTGAAATCTATGCCTTCATGTAGCACAGGTTTACGTATACCTTATTCATCATTTGCTGCATGTCCTAATACTTTCAACAATTTATGCCCATATGACCCAGGTCTCTGTTAAAACACCAACTTTAGATTCCTATTCTTATTTCATGTTGTCTTTCCACACACTTCCTATTACTTTGCATTTCTCAACATGTCATGTAATTCTCATTAAATATCATGTACCACGTGTCTGCCCTTTTCACTAATTTATCTATGTTCTCTTGAAGTTTATCACTATCTTCCTCACAGTTTGGTATAATTCCAAATTTTGTGTCATCTGCAAATTTTGAATCTCTGGGCTGTTACAACAAAGAGCAATTCATTAAGATATATAAAGGAAACAGTGGTCCTAATACCAATCCCAGGGATTTAAGCTGATTGGAGTTGTGGGGGGAGGGGGAGAGGTTTGGGAAAGGTGAAATATAGATGTACAAAGCAAGAGGACATGGCAGCATTAAAAGGCATCAATTTGAATAACAATACCCAAAGCAGAACAGGAAGGGAGGGAGTGTACAAAGATAGAAAAATAACAGTAAGTGGGGTAGTGAAAATGGTTAAAAAGTCAAAATTCAAAGTATGTAGTATTTAGAACAAAATGAATGAATTAATGGCACAGATCCAGATAAATGGGTATGATCTTATTGTTTTTATAGACCCTTCGTTACAAGGAGATAAAAGATGGAAACTAATTATTCAGGGATACGTGACTATTTGGCAGGACAAGCAATGTAACTAGGCTTTTGTATCTTCTGCCTGACAGAAGAGGTTGAAAGAGATTATAACTGGGGTAGGAGGGGTCTTTGATAATGTTGGCTGCCTTTCCGAGGCAATGAGAATGTAGATGGAGTCAATGGATTGGAGATTGGCTTGTGTGATGGTCTGGGCTGTATTCTCAAAATTCTGTAGTTTCTTATGGTCCTGGACAGAGTAATTGCCATGCTAAGCCGTGATGCGTTGAAATTTCTGTGATGCATCTCTAAAAGTTGGTCAGGGTCCTTACGGACTTTCCTTGGCCTCCTAAGGAAGAAGAGGTGTCTGCCATTTAATGAGATAATGGTGAGATGATAATCCTCAACTCCCCTCGAGGTTTGGGGACCTAATTTCCAATGTAACAGTGATTCCTACTTTCCACACTCCTGCGAACCACACAACAATAGAAAGAATGTAAACTCCATACTTTAACTGGCATTCAAAACAAGAATTTTTTAAATCAAAAGGTTGTATTTTCAAGTCATGTTGCAGAGATTGAGTGCAAAAGTTTGGTTGACATTCCAGTGCCATACTGATAGAGTTCAGAGATGCCATCTTTTGCTTGAGACGTTAAACCAAAACTTTGTCTTTTTGTTCATTCACTCATGGGATGTAGGCATTGCTGGCTGGCCAGCATTTATTGCCCATTCCAAGCTACTCTTGTAAAAATGGGTAATCAGTCACCTTGTTGCACAGCTGCAGTTTATATCCTGTAGGTAGACCCATACCTCTTAGGAAGGGAATTGCAGGATTTTAACTGAGTGACAGTGAAGGAATGGCAATTTATTTCCAAGTCAGGATGGTGAGTGGCTTGCAGGGGACCTCTCAGCATAGCTCTGCAGCTTATCTATGTCCTTCTGTAACCTGCAACATCCTTCCACCCTGTCCACAACTCCCCCAACTTTACTGTCATCCGCAATTTACTAACCCATCATTTGATGCCGTCATCCAGGTCATTTATAAAAATGACAAATAGCAGTGGCCCCAAAACAGATCCTCACAGTACACCACTAGTACCTGAACTCCAGGATGAATATTTCAAATCAATCACCACCCACTGTCTTCTAGCCAATTTCAGACCCAAACAGTAAAATCACCCTCAATCCCATGCCTCTGTATTTTCTGCAGTAGCCTACCATGGGGAACCTTATCAAGCGCTTTACTGAAATCCATATACACTACATCAACTGCTTTACCCTCATCCACCTGTTTGGTCACCTTCTCAAAGAACTCAATAAGGTTTGTGAGGAAGGACCTACTCTTCACAAAACTGTGTTGACTATCCCTAATCAAATTATTTCTTTCTAGATGATTATAAATCCTGTCCCTTATAATCCTTTCTGAAACTTTGCCCATAACAGAAGTAAGACTCAGCGGTCTATAATTCCCAGGATTGTTAGCGGGTTTTGAGAAGATTTGTAACTCAAGTTGAGGTTCTGGATGTAGGTTTGCTCGCTGAGCTGGAAGGTTCATTTTCAGGCATTTCATCACCATACTAGGTAACATCTTCAGTGAGCCTCCAGACAAAGCAGGATTGTCTCTACTCCCCTTCTTGTACAAGGGGACAAAATTTGCTATCCTCCAGTCTTTGGGCACTATCCCTGTAGACAGTGATGACATAAAGATCAAAGCCAAAGGCTCTGCAATCTCTTTCCTGGATTCCCAGAGAATCCTAGGATAAGTCCCACCTGGCCCAGGGGACTTATCTATTTTCACTCTTTCCAGAATTGCTAAAACCTCCTCCTTATGAACCTCAATCCTGTCTAGTCTAATAGCCTGGATCTCAGTATTCTCCTCAACAACATCGTCTTTTTCCTTTGTGAATACTGATGAAAAATATTCATTTAGCGCCTCTCCTATCTCCTCGGACTCCACACACACCTTCCCATTACTGTCGTTGACTGGCACTAATCTTACCCTAGTCATTCTTTTATTCATGACATAGCTATAGAAAACTTTAGGATTTTCCTTGATCCTACCTGCCACAGACTTCTCATGTCCCTCCCTAGCTCTTCTTAGCTCTCTCTTTAGGTCCTTCCTGGCTAACTTCGAACTCTCACATGCCCTAACTGAGGCTTCTCATCTCATCTTTACATAAGCCTCCTCCTTCCTCTTGACAAGAGATTTGACTTCTTTAGTAAACCACGATTCCCTTGCTCAACCATTTCCTCCCTGCCTGACAGGTATAGACTCATCAAGAACTTGCAGTAGCTGTACCTTGAACAAGCTCCACATTTCAATTGTGCCTCCCCTGCAGTTTCCTCTCCCATCCTAAATTTTGCCTAATCAATCATAGTTGCCTTTCCCCCAGCTATAGTTCTTGCCCTGCGGTATACGCTTGTCCCTTTCCATTGATAAAGTAATCATAACCAAATTGTGGTCACTATCACCAAAGTGCTCACCTACCTCCAATCTAACACCTGGCCTGGTTCTTTACCCAGTACAAAATCCAATATGGTCTCGCCTCTTGTTGGCCTATCTACATACTGTCGAGAGTGTGGTGCATCAGCCCTTCCTGATAGAGCATTGAAACGTCGATTGTCCTACTCCTCGGATGCTGCCTGATAAGCTGTGCTTTTCCAGCACTACATTCCCGACTCTGATCTCCAGCATCTGCAGTCCTCATTTTCTCCTATCTACATACTGTGACAGGAAACCCTCCTGCACCGATTGGACAAAAATTGACTCATCTAAAGTACTCAAACTATAGCGTTTCCAGTCCAGTCAATACTTGTAAAGATAAAATCCCCCATAACAACTAACCTGTTACTTTCACTCTTATCCAGAATTATCTATGCAATCCTTTCCTCTACATCTCTGGACCTTTTCAGAGACCTATAGAAAGCTCCCAACAGGGTGACCTCTCCTCTCCAGTTTCTAACCTCAGTCCACACTACCTCAGTAGACGAGTCCTTGTCAAAAGTCCTTTCTGCCACCGTAATACTGTCCTTGATTAACAATGCCACACCTCCCCCCTTTTACCACCTTTCCTGATCTTACTGAAACATCTAAACCCCAGAACCTGCAACAACCATTCCTGTCCCTTCTCTATCCATGTCATAGAGTCATAGAGTAATAAAGATGTACAGCATGGAAACAGACCTTTTGGTCCAACTCGTCCATGCTGTCCAGATATCCCAACTCAAACTAGTCCCACTTGCCAGCACCCGGCCCATATCCCTCCAAACCCTTCCTATTCAAATATCCATCCAGATGCCTTTTAGATGTTGTAATTGTACTAGCCTCCACCACTTCCTCTGATAGCTCATTCCATGCACTCACCACCCACTGCATGAAAAAGTTGCCCCTTAGGTTTCTTTTATATCTTTCCCCTCTCACCCTAAGCCTTTGCCCTATTAGTTCTGGACTCCACCACCCCAGGAAAAAGACTTTGTCTATTAATCCTATCCATGCCCCTCATGATTTTATAAAACTCTATAATGTCACCCCTCAGCCTCTGACCCTCCAGCCTATTCAACCTCTCCCTATAGCTCAAATCCTCCAACCCTGGCAACATCCTTGTAAATCTTTCCTGAACCCATTCAGGTTTCACAACATCCTTGCGATAGGAAGGAGACCAGAATTGCATGCAATATTCCAAAAGTGGCCGAACCAATATCCTGTACAGCCGCAACATGACCTCCCAACTCCTGTACTCAATACTCTGGCCAATAAAGGAAAGCATACCAAACACCTTCTTCACAATACTATCTACCTGCAACTCTGCTTTCAAGGAGCTATGAACCTGCACTCCAAGGTCTCTTTGTTCAGCAACACTCCCTAGGACTTGACCATTAAGTGTATAAGTCCTGCTAAGATTTGCTTTCCCAAAATGCAGTACCTCACATTTATCTAAATTGAACTCCATCTGTCACTGCTCAGCCCATTGGCCCATCTAATCTAGATCCCGTTATAATCTGAGGTAACCTTCTTTGCTGTTTCGGGTGTAGATTAGATTACTTAGATTACTTACAGTGTGGAAACAGGCCATTCGGCCCAACAAGTCCACACTGACCCGCCGAAGCATATACCACCCAGACCCATACTCCTACATTTACCCCTTCACCTAACACTACGGGCAATTTAGCATGGCCAATTCACCTAACCTGCACATTTTTGGATTGTGGGAGGAAACCGGAGCACCCAGAGGAAACCCACGCAAACTCCACACAGAGAGTCGCCTGAGGCGGGAATTGAACCCGGGTCTCTGGCACTGTGAGGCAGTAGTGCTAGCCACCGTGCCGCCCATTAGGTTTGCTCGCTGAGCTGTAGGTTTGATATCCAGACGTTTCATTACCTGGCTAGGTAACATCATCAGTGGCGACCTCCAAGTGAAGCGAAGCTATTGTCTCCTGCTTTCTATTTATATGTTTGTCCTGGATTGTGTTCCTGGGGTTTGTGGTGAAGTCATTTCCTGTTCGTTTTCTGAGGGGTTGATAGATGGTATCTAGATCTATGTGTTTGTTTATGGCGTTGTAGTTGGAGTGCCAGGCCTCTAGGAATTCTCTGGCATGTCTTTGCTGTCCCCTACACCTCCAATTTTGGTGTCATCTGCAAGCTTACTAACTGTACCTCTTATTTTCACATCCAAATCATTTATGTAAACGACAAAAAGCAGTGGACCCAGCACTGATCCTTGTGGCACTCCACTGGTCACAGGCCTCCAGTCTGAAAAACAGCCCTCCACCACCACCCTCTGTCTTCTACCTTTGAGCCAGTTCTGAAGGTCAAAGGCTGTTTCTGCCTGTATTCCATGAGATCTAACCTTGCTAACCAGTTTCCCATAAGGAACCTTGTCAAATGCCTTACTGAAGTCCATGTAGATCATATCTACCACTCTGCCCTCATCAATCCTCTTTGTTACTACTTCAAAAAAAACTCAATAAGTTTGTGAGACATGATTTCCCACACAAAAAGGCATGTTGATTATCCCTAATCAGTCCTTAACTATCCAAATACATGTACATCCTGTCCCTTAGGATTCCCTCCAACAACTTGCCCACCACCGACGTCAGGCTCATTGGTCTATAGTTCCCTGGCTTGACCTTACCACTTTTCTTACAGTGACACCACATTAGCCAACCTCCAATCTTCTGGCACCTCACCTATGGCTATTGATGATACAAATATCTCAGCAAAGGGCCCAGCAATCACTTTCCTAGCTTTCTACAGAGTTCTGGGGTATACCTGATCAGGTCCTAGGGATTTATTCACTTTTATGCATCTCAAGACATTCAGCACTTCCTCCTCTGTAATAATGACATCTTTAAAGATGTCACCATCTATTTCCCTACATTCTATACCTCCCATGTCCGTTTGCAAAATACTTGTTTAGTATCTGCCCCATCTTCTGTAGCTCCACACTACGACCGCCTTACCAATTTTTGAGGGGCCCTATTCTCTCCCTAGTTACCTTTTTGTCCTTAATGTATTTGTAAAAACCCTTTGGATTCTCCTTAACTCTATTTGCCAAAGCTATCTCATGTCCCCTTTTTGCATGTCCTGATTTCCCTCTTAAGTATACTCCTACTGCCTTTATACTCTTAAGGATTCACTCGATCGATCCTGTCTGTACCTGATATATGCTTCCTTCTTTTTCTTAACAAAACCCTCAATTTCTTTAGTCATCCAGCATTCCCTATACCTACCAGACTTTCCTTTCACCATAACAGGAATATACTGTATCTGGATTCTCATTATCTCATTTCTGAAGGCTTCCCATTTTACAGCTGTCCCTTTACCTGCGAACATCTTGCCTAATGCCGTCAAAATTAGCTTTTCTCCAAATTAGAACTTCAATTTTTAGATCTGGTTTATCTTTTTCCATCACTGTTTTAAAATTAATAGAATTATGGTTGCTGGCCCCAAAGTGCTCCCCTACTGACACCTCAGTCACCTCCCCTGCCTTATTTCCCAAGAGTAGGTCAGGTTTTGCACCTTCTCTAGTAGGTACATCCACATACTGAATCAGAAAATGTTTTTGTACACACTTAACAAATTCCTCTCTGTCTAAACCCTTAACACTATGGCAGTGCCAGTCTATGTTTGGAAAGTTAAAATCCCCTACCATAACCACCCTATTATTCTTACAGATAACTGGGATGTCCTTACAAATTTGTTTCTCAATTTCCCACTGCCTATTAGGGCATCTATTATCCAATCCCAATAAGGTGATCATCTCAGTTTCTCAGTTCAACCCAAGTAATTTCCCTAGATGTATTTCAGGAATATCCTCCCTCAGTACAGCTGTAATGCTATCCCTTATCAAAAACGCCACTCCCCCTCCTCTCTTGCCTCCCTTTCTGTCCTTCCTGTAGCATTTGTATCCTGGAACATTAAGCTGCCAGTCCTGTCCATCCCTGAGCCACATTTCTGTAAGTGCTATGATATCCCAGTCCCATGTTCCTGACCATACCCTGAGTTCATCTGCCTTTCCTGTTAGGCCTCTTGCTTCGAAATAGCCACAACATCAAAGTCCTAGGTACCAACCCATGCTGCAAGTTCATCCACCTTATTCCGGATGTTCCTGCCATTCAAGTAAACACATTTCAAACCACCTTTCTGCCTGCCAGTACACTCCTGCGACCTTGAACCCTTATTCATGACCTAATTACTCTCAACTTCCTTTACATTGGAGCTACAATTAAGGTTCCCATCTCCCTGCTGAATTAATTTAAACCCTCCCGAAGAGCATTAGCAAATTTGGTTAGGGGTGCAGCAGGTTCTGGAGCACAAGTATTCAGTACTATTGCTGGAATGTATTCGGGGCCCATAGCCTTTGCAGCATCCAGTGCTTCCAGCCATTTTTTTGATATCACGTGGAGTCAATCGAATTTGCTGAAGACTGGTACCTGTGATGCTGGGGACCACTGGAGGAGGCCGAGATGGATCATTCACTCGATATTTTTGGCTGAAGATTGCAAATGCTTCATTATCTTTTGCACAAATATGCTATGTTTTTCCATTGTTGAGGATGGAGATATTTGTGGAGCCGTTTCCTCTAGTGAATAGTTTAATTGTTTGCCAATGTTCACAACTGGAGCCTTGATCTGATCCTTTGGTTGTGGGATCACGTAGCTTTGTCTATCATTTGCTGCTTATGCTATTTGACATGCAAGTAGTCCTGTTTGATACTTTCAACAGGTTGATATCTCATGCCTAACTGCTACTCCTGGAATTGCATTCTCCAATGAACCAGGGTTGATCCCTGACCTAATGGTAATAGTTAATGCCAGACCAAGGGGTTGCAGATTGCAGAGTACAATTCTGCTGCTGTCGATGATCCACAGTGCCTCATAGATGCCCAGTCTTGAGTTGCTAGATCTATTCAAAGCCAGTCCAATTTACTATCCTGGAGATAGTACTATATAGCACAATAGTGTTCTTAATGTAAAGGCAAGAATGAGAGATTATGTGGGACTGTGTGGATACCACTGTTACAGTACTGTCATGGACAGATGCATCTGCAGCCAGCAGACTGGTAAAGATGAGGTGAGGTATATTTTTCCCTTTTATTGGTTCCCTCGCCACCCACTGCAGACCTAGTCTAGCAGCTATGTCCTTTAGAATCTGACCAAGTCAATCAATAGTGCTGCTGCTGAGCCACTCTTGGTGGCGGACATTGAAATCCCCTGCCCAGAATACATTTTGCACCCTTCCCATCCTCAGTGCTCCCACGAAGTGATGTTCAACATGGAGGAGTTCAAATTCATCAACCAAGGGCAGACAGTATATGATATTCATCAGGCAGTTTACATGTTTAACCTGAAGCCATGAGATTTCATGAGGTCCAAAATCAATGTTGAGGATTCTCAGAGCAACTCCCTCCTGACTATAATCCACTCTGCGGCTACCTCTGCTGGGTCGGTCCTGTCAGTGGGACAGGACATATCCAGGGATGATGATGATGGTGTCTGGAACATTTGTCTATAAGGTATGATTCTATGAGTGTGACTATGTCATGCTGTTGCCTGACCTGGATTCGACTCCACCCTCAGATGACTTTGTAGAGTTTGCACATTTTCCCTGTATCTGCATGGGTTTCCTGCTGATACTCCAGTTTCTTCCCACAGTCCAAAGATATGCAGGTTAGGTGAATTGGCCATGCTAAAGTGCCCTGTAGTGTTCAGAGATGTGTAGGTTAGGTGCATTAGTCAGGGGGAAATGTAGAGTAATAGGGTAGAGGACTGGGCCTGGGTGGGACACTCTTCGGAGGATCAGTGTGGACTTGTTGGGCCAAATGGCGTTTTCCGCACTGTAGGGATTCTAATCTGTGACTAGTCTGTAAGGCAGCTCCCTTAATTATCTGGGTGTAAAAAATCCTGTCATATTATTTTGAAGAGGAAAACACCTCACTTACTCTCGCTCCTCTTTTCCATCCCACCTCTATTTTAAACATCAGTATTAAAATCTTTCCCTATTCCATGTAAGTAACTGCTGAGGATCCTGAAACTCAAAATTCCTGCAGGTCAGTTCCATGATTCACAGGAGGCCAAAGTTTCAGGGAGAAGTAAAATGTAAAGATATTGTCCAATATTACATCCCGGTTCGGGGTGATGTGGGGAGTGAACTGATTCCTTTCCTTGTCCCACTCTTCCATTGTCACAGCAAATTTGAATTCAAAAAGGTGCTATATCTGACAGTATAGCTCCATTTCAGAAACAAGTTGGCTCGATTCCTTAAGTAACAAATAAAGAACTTGTTTATTGCAAACAAAACGTAGTCAAGCAGACTATAAAGATTATTAAAAAACATTAAAATATGTGGATCAGTCTGCTGAGAGAGTGGCGAAGACTTTGGATTCTCCTTTATGTTCCCTTCACTTGCTGTGGAAGTCTTCTTTCTGGTAGCTTTCAACTTACAACCCTAAAATGAGAGGGTTTTGGAAAAATGAGAGGGTAGGAAGGTCACAAACTTATGCTCCTAACATGTTATCTAGAATCATAGAATCATATAGTACAGAAGGGGCCTTCAGCCCATTAGGTTTGTACTGCCAAAAATATACTACTTACCCACACAAGTCCCACTCTCCCGTACCAGGCCCATAGTCTTGAATGTTATGACATTTCATGCGTTCATCCAAGTACCTTTTAAAGATTGTGAGGTTTGCCACCTCAACTACTCTCCCAGGCCGTGCATTTCATCTTCCGACCACCCTCTGGATGAAGACATTTTCCTCAAGTCCCCTCTAAAACACCTCCCTTTCACTTTAATATTTTGCCCCCTTCTTATTGGCCCTTGGACTAATGGGAACAACAGCTTTCTATTCACCCTGTTCAGGCCCCTCATAATCTTATACACCTCTATTAGGTGTATCAACTTGCCACCTCCACCTCCTCTGCTCCGAAGAAATCAACCTGAGCTTATCCAGCCTTTTTTGAGAGTTGAAATGCTCAATCCCAGTCATCATTCTGATCAGTTTCCTCAACATAAAGCACTCCAGCTATGACCTAACCCAAGTTCTGTTCAGATTCATCATGACATACCTGCTCTTATAATCATGCCACGAGTCATAAAGGCAAGCAAACTGTATACAGGTACCTTGTTCACTACCCTACTAACCTGTCCTACCACCTTCAAGAATCTATACACATGCACTGCAAGATCCCTCTTCTTCTGATCTCCCTTGTATCTTGGCCTTCATTGAGTACTCTCTTTACTTGTTTCTTCTTCCAAAGTGCATCGCCTCACATTTATCAGAGTTAAATTTCACCTGCTACTGATTTGTCCATCTGACCAATCTGTTTATCTCCTCCTGTAACCTGACACTTCCCTCCTCACTAGTAACCACCCAGCCAATCTTTGTTATATACAATCTTATTTGTCATCCATCTCACATTCTCATTTACAGCATTTATGAATATCAGAAACAATAGGGAATCCAGCAGTAATCCCTGTGGTATGCCTTTGCACACCATCCTCTGTCTCCTGTCACTAAGCCAATTTTGGATCGAACTTGCCAAGTTACATTGGATCTCTTGAGCTTTTACCTTCTCAATCAATTTCCCATGTAGAACCTTGTCAAAAGCCTTGCTGAAATCCATATCACTTTAATTCTCTGTGTTCAAATCCAACAGCTTGATTACAGCCAAAATTGGGTCAAGTGACTGCTTTCTGATAATATTGTGGACTTCATGACTGTAATCAAGAAGTGAATTTTGTCTTGTTTTCTCCTATAGGCAGACTGCTTTGTTTGCGAAGTGTTCTTTCCAAAAAGCTCAAGATATAGGAAAAATCTAGTCAACAACATAAGACCATAAGACATCAGAGCAGAAGTTAAGCCATTCATCCCATCGAATCTGCTCCACCATTCATCATGACTGATAAGTTTCTCAGCCCCATTCTTTGGCTTATCCCCATGATGCTCAAGAACCTATCTATCTCAGTCTCAAATAAAGAAATGACCTGGTCTCCACAGCCTTCTATGGCAATGCATTCCTTAGATTCATCACTCTCTGGCTGAAGAAGTTTCTCCTTATCTCCATTCTAAAAGGTCTTCTCTTTACTCTAAGGCTATGCCCTTGGATCATAGTCTCTCCTACCAATAGAATCAGCTTTCCAACATCTACTCTGTACAGCCATTCAGTATTCTGTATATTTCAATTAGATCCCCTCTCATCCTTCTAAACTCCATCAAATATAAATCCAGAGCCCTCTTATGTTAAGATTTTCATTCCTGGGACCATTCTTGTGAACCTCCTATGAACACACTCCAGGGCCAGTACATTCTTCCTGAGATATGGAGCCCAAAACTGCACAGAATGTGGTCTGAACAGAGCTTTAAAGAGCCTCAGAAGTATTTCCCTGCTTTTATATTCAAGTGCTCTCCAAATAAATGCTATCATTGTATTTGCCTTCCTAACCACTGACTGTTTCCACACTGGAAATCTCTAATCTAATCAATCTGCAAGTTTACCTTGAGAGAATCCTAGACTAGAACTCCCAAGTGTCTTTACACTTCAGACTTCTGAATTTTCTCCCCATTTAGAAAATTGTCCATGCCTCTATTCTTCCTACCAAGGTGCATGACCTCACACTTTCCTATGTTGTACTCCATCTGCCACTTCTTTGCCCACTGTCCTAACCTGTCCAAATCCTTCTGCATCCTCCCCGCTTCCTCAAAGCTATCTGTCCCTCTACCTATCTTTTCTATCGTCTGCAAGCTTAGCCAGAAGGCCCTCAATTCATTCACCTAGATTGTTAATGTATAAAGTGAAAAGTTGTGGTCCCAACACTGAGCCTTATGGAACACCACTTGTCACTGCCTGCCACCCTGAGAAGGACCCTTCTATCCCTACTCTCTCTTTTCTGTCAGACAGCCAAGCTTCTATCCATACTAGCATCTTGCCTCTGACACCTTATCTTATTCAGTGGCCTCCTATGTGACACCTTGTCAAAAGTCGTCTTGAAGTCCAGGTAGATACCATCCATTGGCTTTCCTTGGTCTAACCTGCTTGTTACTTCCTCAAAGAATTCTAGCAGATTTGTCAGGTATGACCTCCCTTTGATGAAACCATGCTGACTTTGCGCTATTTCACCATACATTTCCAACTATTCAGAAATCTCATCCTTCACAATGATTCCAGGATCTTACCCATGACCGAGGTTAGGCCTGTAATGTTTCATCTTCTTTTGCCTTACTCCCTTTTTAAATAGGGATATCATGTTAGTGATTTTCCAGTGCTCTGCAACCCTCTCTGATTCTAGCGATTCCTGAAAGATCACCTCTAATGCCTCCACTATCTCTCCATTATCTCTTCAGCTATCTCCCTTAGAACTCTGTGGTGTAATCCTTCTGGTCTAGGGGATTTATCCACCTTCAGGCAATTCAGTTTTTCTAGCACCTTCTCCTTGATGATGACCACCATACTCAGTTCTGCCCCCTCACTCTCTTGAATTTTTGGGTTATTACTCTGTCTTCCAGTTTGAAGCCTGACACAAAGTTCCTCACCAATTTACTCGTTCCTCACTACTATCTCTCTGGTGCCATTTTCCAGGAGCCCAATTCCACTTTTGCCTCTCGTTTGCCCTTTATATATCTCAAGAAACTCTTACAGTCTTCCTTTATGTTACCGGCTAGCTTCCCCTCATATTTAGTCTTCTCCTTCCTTATTCCTTTTTTTGATGTCCTTTGTGAGTCTTTGTAAGCTTTCCAATCCTCTGGTTTCCCATTGCCTTTTGCCACATTATATGCTTTCTCTTTTGTTTTTATAATATCCCTGACTTCCCTAGTCAGCCATGGTTGCCTCATCCTCCCTGTACCATGCTTGTTTTTTCTTCGCCGTGCATCTCTGCTGTGTCTCCTGAGTTACTCCCAAAACTTCCGGCCATTGCTGTTCCACTGTCTTTCCTGCTCAGCTCCTCTCCCAGTCAATTCTACCTAGCTCCTCCCTCATGCCCCTGTAGTTGCCTTTATTGAGATGTAAAACCTGATTCTATCTTCTCCCTTTCAAATTGTAGAGTAAATTTAATCATATTACAATCGCTGCCTCCTAAGGGTTCCTTCACCTAAAGCTCCCTTACCAAGTCAGCCTCATTGCACAACATTACATCAGTATTGCATATACCGTAGAAGGCTCCACCACGAGCTGCTCCAAAAAGCCATCTCGTAGACATTCCACAAATTCCTTTTCTTGCAATCCATTATCAATCTGATTTTCCCAGTCCACCTACATTTGAAATTCCCCATGATCACTGTAACTTTGCCTTTTCTGCACATCGTTTCTTCTCTTCGTGCATCTTGAGCCCCAGCTCCTGAATACTATTTGGAGACCTGTACATAACTCATATTACGATTTTCTTTATTTTTGCGGTTCCTGAATTTTACCCACACAGATTCTACACCATCTGACCCTACCTTTTTCTTCCTATTGATTTAGTTTCATTTCTTACTAATAAGGCAATCCCATCCACTCTGCCCACTTGCCTATCTTTTCGATTGGATGTATAATCTTGAATATTCAGCTCCCAGTCCTGATCCCCTTGCAGCCACGTCTCCGTGATGCCACCACGTCATACCTGCCAATTTCAATCTGCACCACAAGCTCATTTACCTTATTCGTTATGCTGCGTGCATTCAGATAGAACACCTTCAGTCCTGTATTAACTGTCTCTCCTCTATGTCATTTGTTTGTCCGGTATGCTTGAAGTTTGATTGCTAACCATCCTTTACATTCTGTCCTATTTGTGTCCATGCTGGAGATTTTAATAACCTCTCCTGACTTCTGTGCTCTTACCTCCTCCTTTCATTCGGGTTTTCTAATTTCCCCTATAACTGATCTCTCTCCCGTCCCTTATTTAGATAAAAGCCCTGTCTATAGCCCCAGTTATGCAATTCGCTAGGACTCTGGTTCCAGCACAATTCAGATGAAGACCGTCCCATCTGAACAGATCCCATCATTCCTAGTACTGGTGTCAATGTCCCATGAATTCAAATCTATTTCTCCTACACCAAACTTTGAGCCATGTATTTACCTGCATAATATTATTGACCCTGTGCCAATTAGCTCGTGTCTCAAGTAGGAATCCAGAGATTATTACCTTTTTGGTTCTGCTTTTTAATTTAGCTCGTAGCTGTTCATACTCCATTAGCAGAATCTCTTCTCTGGTTTTATCCACAACCACAACCACTGCATCTTTACCCTCCCACTCCAAGTTCCTCTGCAGCCCAGATGAGATATCCCAAACCTGAGCACCAGGCAGGCAACACAACCTTTGGGACTCTCAATCCTGGTTACAGAGAACAGTGTCTATGACTCTCACTATACTATTCTCAATTACAACATTTCTCTTCTCTCCCCCCCCAACCAACCTGAATGGCTCCCTCACCACTGTGCTGCAGTCCCCATTCCCATCCACACACAGAGCAAAACTCTTGGATTTGGACAAGAACGGGGTCTGAGGCTCCTGCAACTCTCCCCCCTGGATCCCTCTACCTGCCTCATATCCTCCTGTCCCTGACTACTGGCTGAATTTGAGTTAGTCTAAGGGGTGTGACTGTCTCCTGAAACACAGCACCCAGGTAACTCTCCCACTCCCTGATGTGTCGCAATGTTTGAATTTCAGACATCAGCTCATTTGACTCAGAGCCGGAGTTCTTCCAGCAACCAACATTTCCTACAGACATGATCACTGGGAACCACGATGGAGTCCCACGTCATGCAGAAACAACATATCACCTGACTCTCCATATGTTTGTATATTGTTGTTTATGCAAGTTGTAACCAATAAATAAGTTGCAATCAAGAAATCAACGAGAGTCAATTTAACACATTCAGATTTAGCAGACTCTTATTAGCCAATCAAATCACAGCCCTCCTGTGATGTCACTTTTCAGTTTCTCCTCAGTCAAAACCATTTCAAATCAGAATCTCTTACCTTCCCAGACTGATTTGGAGATGCCAGTGTTGGACTGGGGTGTACAAAGTTAAAAATCACACAACACCAGGTTATAGTCCAACCGGTTTAATTGGAAGCACACTAACTTTCGGAGCGACGCTCCTTCATCAGGTGATTCGCAGACTGCTCTCCATTCTCTCCCACTCAGCTCTGGTCCTGAAGTGCAGGCCCCAAATCCACGAGGTAAGTTTTTATAATCTCTTACCTTCCCAGGCTGCTTTCTGTTTGTTCCCGCACAGCTCCAGTCCCAATTACAGATAACATCTTTGCAAAAGTTTTTACTTCTTGTTCCTCTGTTGCAGGTAGAAGCAGAGCTCATCGATAAACTGGACAGTCTGGTATCCGATGGAAAAGGAGATGAAAATTACCGTGAACTCTTCAGTCTCCTGTAAGCAGTGCAGAGAAAGAATCAGTAACATTACAAATAGTCTGAAGTGGAGAAGGAACACATTATTCAGAATTGATCCAATCTGTGAATCTGTTTGACAAAAAAAAAGAAATGGACGTTGTGTAAGATGTGTCATAGTCATAGAGATGTACAGCACGGAAACAGACCCATTGGCCCAACTCGTCCATGTGGACCAGATATCTCAACCCAATCTAGTCCCACCTGCCAGCACCTGGCCCATATCCCTCCAAACCCTTCCTATTCATATACCCATCCAAATACCTTTTAAATGTTGCAATTGTACCAGCCTCCACCACTTCCTCTGTCAGCTCATTCCATAAACATACCACCCACTGAGTGAAAAGGTTGCCCCTTAGGTCTCTTTTATATCTTTCCCCTCTCACCCTAAACCTATGCCCCCTTGTTCTGGACTCTTCCACCCCAGGGAAAAGACTTTGTCTATTTATCCTATCCATGTCCCTCATGATTTTGTAAACTTCGATAAAGTCATCCCTCAGCCTCCAGGGAAAACAGCCCCAGTCTATTCAATCTGTCTCTATAGCTCAAATCCTCCAACCCTGGCAAAATCCTTGTAAATCTTTTCTGAACCCTTTCAAGTTTCACAACATCTTTCCAAAAGGAAGGAGACCAGAATTGCACGCAATATTCCAACAGTGGCCTGTACAGCTGCAAAATGACCTCCGAACTCCTGTACTCAATATTCTGGATTAGAGTGGTGCTGGAAAAGCACCGCAGTTCAGGCAACATCCGAGGAGCAGGGAAATTGATTTTTCGGGCAAAAGCCCTTCATCAGGAAAGATGAAGGGCTTTTGCCCGAAACGTGGATTTCCCTGCTCCTCGGATGCTGCCTGAACTGTTGTGCTTTTCCAGCACCACTCTAATCCAGAATCTGGTTTCCAGCATCTGCAGTCATTGTTTTTACCTGTACTCAATACTCTGACCAATAAAGAAAAGCATACCAAACGCCTTCTTCACTATTCTATCTACCTGCAACTCCACTTTCAAGGAGCTATGAACCTGCACGCCAAGGTCTCTTTGATCAGCAGCACTCCCTAGGACCTTACCATTAAGTGTATAAGTCCTGCTAAGATTTGCTTTCCCAAAATGCGGCACCTCATATTTATCTAAATTAAACTCTATCTGCCACTTCTCAGTCCATTGGCCCATCTGATCAAGATCCTGTTGTAATCTGAGGTAACCTTCTTCACTTCAAAGTTTGTGAAAAGATTTGTAGCTCGGGTGCTCGTTGTTGTGGTTCTGTTCGCCGAGCTGGGAATTTGTATTGCAGACGTTTCGTCCCCTGTCTAGGTGACATCCTCAGTGCTTGGGAGCCTCCTGTGAAGCGCTTCTGTGATCTTTCCTCCAGCATTTGTAGTGGTTTGAATCTGCCGCTTCCGGTTGTCAGTTCCAGCTGTCCGTTGCAGTGGCCGGTATATTGGGTCCAGGTCGATGTGCTTACGGATTGAATCTGTGGATGAGTGCCATGAGAACAGCCAGGGAATTCCTAGAGACATGGCACTCATCCATGTCTCCCATGGGGGATCTTGTCAGACACCTTACTGGAGCCCATGTAGATCACATCTACCACTCTGCCCTCATCAATCCTCTTTGTTACTTGTTCAAAAAACTCAATCAAGTTTGTGAGACATGATTTCCCATGCATAAAGCCATGTTGACTACCCCTAACTAGTCCTTGCCTTTCCAAATACATGTAAATCCTGTCCCTCAGGGTTTCCCTCCAATAACTTGCCCACCACCGACATCAGGCTCACTGGTCCATAGTTCCCTTGCTTGTCCTTACCACCCTTCTTAAACAGTGGCACCACGTTAGCCAATCTCCAGTCTTCCGGCACCTCACCTGTGACTATCGATGATACAAATATCTCAGTAAAAGGCCCAGCAATTGCTTCCCTAGCTTCCCACAGAGTTCTAGGGAATACCTGATCAGATCCTGGGGATTTATCCACTTTAATGCTTTTCAAAGCATCCAGCACTTCCTCCTCTGTAATATGGACATTTTTAAAGATGTCACCATCTATTTCCCTACATTTTATATCTTCCATATCCTTTTCCACAGGAAATGCTGATGCAAAATACTCATTTAGTATCTTCTCCATTTTCTGTGGCTCCACACAAAGGCCGCTTTGCTGCTCCTTGTGGGGCCCTATTCTCTCCCTAGTTACCCTTTTGTCTTTAATGTATTTGTGAAAACCCTTTGGATTCTCCTTAATCTTATTTGTCAAAACTATCTCACGTCACCTTTTCACCCTCCTGATTTCCCTCTTAAGTATACTCCTACTGCCTTTATACACTTCTAATGATTCATTCGATCTATCCTGTCTACACTTGACATATGTTTCCTTCTTTTTCTTAACCAAACACTCAATTTCTTTAGTAATCCAGCATTCCCTATACCTACCAGCCTTTCCTTTCACCCTAACAGGAATATACTTTCTTTGGACTCGCATTATCTCATTTCTGAAGGCTTCCCATTTTCCAGCCGTCCCTTTACCTGTGAACATCTGCGCCTAATCAGCTTTTGAAAGTTCTTGCCTAATACCATCCAAATTGGCCTTCCTCCAATTTAGAACTTCAGGTTTTAGATCTGGTCTATCCTTTTCCATCCCAGTTTTAAAACTAATAGAATTATGTTCGCTGGTCCCAAAGTGCTCCCCCACTGACACCTCAGTCACCTGCACTGCCTTATTTCCCAAGAGTAGGTCAAGGTTTGCACCTTCTCTAATAGGTACATCCACATACTGAATCAGAAACTTTTCTTGTGCGCACTGAATAAATTCATCTCCATCTAAACCCTTAATACTATGGCAGTCTCAGCCTATGTCTGGAAAGTTAAAATCCCCTGTCATAACCACCCTATTATTCTTACAGATTACTGAGATCTCCTTTCAAATTTGCTTCTCAATTTCCCTCTGACTATTAGGGGGTCTACAACACAGTCTCAATAAGGTGATCATTCCTTTCTTATTTCTCAGTTCCACCCGAATAACTTCTGTGGATGTATTTCCAGGAATATCCTCCCTAAGTGCAGCTGTAATGCTATCCCTATACCTGCCAGTGCTTCCTTTCACCCTAACAGGAATATACTTTCTCTGGACTCTTATTATCTCATTTCTGAAGGCTTCCCATTTTCCAGCCATCCCTTTACATGCGAACATTTGCCCCCAATCAGCTTTTGAAGGTTCTTGCCTAATACTGTCCAAATTGGCCTTCCTCCAATTTAGAACTTCACCTTTTAGATCTGGTCTATCCTTTTCCATCACTATTTTAAGACTAATAGAATTATGGTCGCTGGCCCCAAAGTGCTCCCCTACTGACACCTCAGTTACCTGCCCTGCCTTATTTCCCAAGAGTAGGTCAGGTTTTGCACCTCCTTTTGTGGGTACAACCACATCCTGAATCAGAAAATTTTCTTGTACACACTTAACAAATTCCTCTCCAATTAAACTCTTAACACTATGGCGGTCCCAGTCTATGTTTGGAAAATTAAAATCCACTAATATAACCACCCTATTATTCTTACAGATAACTGAGATCTCCTTACAAATTTGTTTCTCAATTTCCCTCTGACTATTAGGGGGTCTATAATACAATCCTAATAAGGTGATCATCCCTTTCTTGTTACTCACTTCCATCCAAAATACTTCCCTGGATGTATTTCCAGGAATATCCTCCTTAAGTACAGCTGTAATGCTATCCCTTATCAAAAATGCCACTGCCCCTTCTCTCTTGCCTCTCTTTCTGTCCTTCCTGTAGTATTTGTATCCTGGAACATTAAACTGCCAATCCTATCCTGAGCCACATTTCTGTAATTGCTATGATATCCCAGTCCCATGTTGCTAAGCATGCCCTGAGTTCATCTGCCTTCCGTGTTAGGCCTCTTGCATTGAAATAAATGCAGTTTAATTTATCAGTCCTGCCTTGTCTCTGCTTTGTCCCTGCTGCCCTGATTGTTTGACTCACCTTTGTTCTCAACTGTTCCAGTCTCATATTGAAATCTTTCCTCACTATCTCCCTGGGATCCCCCCCACACCCCCTCCACCTTATTAGTTTAAATCCTCCTGAGCAGCTCTAGCAAATCTTCCTGCCAGTATATTAGTCCCCTTCCAATTTAAGTGCAATCTGTCTTTCTTATACAGGTCACTTCTACCCCTAAAGAGCTTCCAATGATCCAAAAATGTGAATCCTTCTCCTGTACACCAGCTCCTCAGCCATGCATTCATCTGTTCTATCCTCCTATTCCTGCCCTCACTAATTCGTAGCATCCGGAGTAATCCAGATATTACTACTCTCAAGGACCATCTTTTTAAATTCCTGCCTAACTCTCTGCAATCTCCCTTCAGAATCTCAACCTTTTTCCTTCCTATGTGCTTGGTTCCAATGTGTACAATAACCTCCTGCTGTCCCCTCTCCCTCTTGAGAACATTCTGCACCCTCTCTGAGACATCCTTGATCCTGGCACCAGTGAAACAACACACCATTCTGATTTTTCACTGCTAGCCATAGAAATGTCTGTCTGTATCTCGGACAAGAGAGTCCCCTAACACAAATCAATCACTTGGAATCCGAAGTACCTCTCATTACATTAGTCTCAATACCAGAAACTTGGCTGTTTGTGTTACATTCCCCTGAGAATCCATCACCCCTTAGATTTCCCAAAACAGCATACTAGTTTGAAATGGGGATAGCTACAGAAGACTCCTGCACTACCTGCCTACCTCTCTTACCTTTCCTGGAGTTAACCCATCTATGTGACTGTATCAGCGACTTTTCCCCCTTCCTATAACTGTCATTCATCATATCCCCTTGATATTGCTTTCCTTTATTGGTCAGAGTATTGAGTACAGGAGTTCGGAGGTCATATTGCAGCTGTACAAGACATTGATTAGGCCACTGTTGGAATATTGCGTGCAATTCTAGTCTCCTTTCTACCGGAAAGATGTTGTGAAACTTGAAAGGGCTCAGAAAAGATTTACAAGGATGTTGCCAGGGTTGGAGGATTTGAGCTATAGGTAGAGGCTGAACAGGCTGGGACTGTTTTCCCTGGAGCATCGGAGGCTGAGGGATGACTTTGTAGA
>NC_057727.1:64366760-64381760 GCF_004010195.1 Chiloscyllium plagiosum
TCGCATCCCCTTGCTCTTGCACATTCCTCACTGCCTCTCCCACCCATCCATTCGATCTGATAAGATTCGCAACCAACGGCATTTATTGCAAATATAATCCTCAGTAACCCGTAAACTCTTCCTAAACTCCCACATCCGACAGGAAGAGCATATCACTCTACTCAGGGCCATTTTTGCTTCTTTCAATCTACAAACCCAGAAAAGAGCACTGTCTTATTCCTCTACAAAACACAGCTCCATTATATAGCTTATATTTTAAGTTTAATCAAGAGACATAACTCAATAAAACATATAATCAAGAAAAAATCCACTCTACTCCCTACTGCACTTATTTTAAGGCCGTGCTTAAAACCACTTATCTGCTTCTGTGCTGTGACCGCTCCCCAATTAATTAGAAAACAAACTTAGTTATGTACAATGATAATATGTCCTCGTGTAAACCTCTGAATAGTTATACACCAGTCAGCTAAACCTTGATGCCAATTATGTATTATTTGGGAAAATGTTCTGAGAAACAGTATAAACTGTGTGTTAAAATTACATAAGTTAATTAATGATAGTCATAGTCAGTAACCGAGATCTGCAGCACAGAAAAAGGCCCTATAGCCCATCAAGTCCATGCCATTCAAAAACTACTGAACTAGTTTAATCCCATTTTCCAAAACCTGGCCAAAAGCCTTGTATGTCTTGGTACCACAAGTGCATATCTAAATACTTCTTAAATATTGTGAGGGTTTCTGCCTCTACCATCCTTACAGGCAGTAAGTTCCAGATTCCCACCACTATCTTGGTGAAAATATTTTTCCTCACATCTCTTCTAAACCTTCTACTCCTCACCTTAAACCTATGCACGTTGTCTTGATGCTTCCATTAAGGGGAAAGGTTTATTCTTGTCTAGCCTATTTATATCCTTCACCATTATACACATCTTAATTATGTCAACATGGATTTGTTAAGGAAACGTCTGGCTAACTTGATTTAATTTTTTGAGGAGGTAACAAGTATGAGAGTAGTATATTTGATTCATCAGTTCATGCATAGCTTTTGACAAGTTGCCACATGGTAGACTGGTCAGAGAAGTAACACCCATGTGACCCAAGGAAAAGTAGCAAGTTGAATCCAAAATTGGTTCAGTGACAAGAAACAAAGGATCATAGTTTTTAAATTTTTTTTAGATTAGATTGTTTTAGATTACGTACAGTATGGAAACAGGCCCTTCAGGCCAACAAGTCCACACCGACCCTCTGAAGAGTAACCCACCCAGACCCATTCCCCTATCCTGTATTTACACTTGACTAATGCACCTAACACTATGGGCAATTTGGTATGGCCAATCCACCTGACCTGCTCATCTTTGGATTGTGCAAGGAAACCGGAGCACCCAGAGGAAACCCACGCAGACCCAGGGCAAACGTGCAAACCCCACACAGACAGTCGCCAGAGGCTGGAGTCGAACCCGGGTCTCTGGCACTGTGCTAACCACTGAGCCACCATGCTGCCCAATAGTAAACAAATGATTTTGACTTAAAGATTATTTGTTATGGGCTCCTTATGGCTAAGTACTGGTATCCTTGGTTTTTGTTCGATACTCTAATGATGTAGGAGGCACGATTAAGAAGTTAGAATCATATAATTCCTACAGTGTGAAAGCAGCCCATGTAGCCACATTGACCTTCCGAAGAGCATCCCACACAGACCCAGCCTCCCTGCCCCGTAACCATGCACTTCCCATATAAAATCCACATAGCTTGCACATCCCTGGACGCTATGGACAATTTAGCATCACCAATCCACCTAGTTTGCGCAACTTTGGACTGTGGGAGGAAATCAGAGCACCCATAGGAAAGCCATGCAGACGTGGGGAAAATGTGCAACCTCCATGCAAGCAGTTGCCCAAGGCTAGAATCGAACCAGTGAGACAGCAGTGCTAACTACTGTGCTGCCGTGCCATATAAAGGAAGTAGTAATGGAAGCTTGTCAAAAAGGTACAATGATATTGTAAACTACATATCAATTGGAAAAGTCAGATGGACAAAGATTGTGTAAGGGTGAGTTTAACCTTTTATTTTCTCTTAGACTAGATGAGGCTCAAGTTTCTTTGTTTAAACATTCATACATGTTAAGAAATTGACATGCAGCTGAAATTTTTATCACAAGGTCAAATGTTTTATCCTAATTTTACAGACAACAAGCTTCCAATTGAGTATTTCTATAAATAATAATTTCTAATCAAATTGTTGCATTTTACTCACTCCTATCTCTACTCAAACATTTTCATATAGTTCACATTCCAAGCTAATGTATGTGATTACATTAACCAATCGTATTTGAACTAATACACATGGTTGTATTATCCAGTCATATCATTACATTTTTGCAGTATGTGTTTTATGATTAAACCGACATTGTCTATTTTTCCTTTCAGCCCCTCCTAATGCCTACACTGTCAATTTGTCCTCTCAGGTAGTCTAGATAAGTAGTTCCTGGAACATTTTGGGGATAGTTTCTTAGAACAACATGTTGCAGTGCCAATCATAAATCAGACAGGATTATGAGACAGGATTAATTAATGACCTCACAATTATGGCATCCTTGGTAGCAACAGTCATAATATGACTGAATTTTACATTCAATTTGTGAGAGAGAAGAATGGAATGTTACTATTTTAATCTTGATTCAGGGTAATTATGAAGATTTTGAAGCAGAGCTAGTTAAAGTGAACTGGCAAATTGGTCGAGGGATCTGTCAATAGAAATGTAGTGAAGATGTTCAAGGGGATATTTCAGAATACACAAAATATTAAGAACAAGGAGCAGGAGTAAGCAATTCAACCGTTTGAGCCTGCTACATGATTTAATTCGATCATGGTTGATCTCATCTCGGCCTCAATTCCATTTTCCTAGCTGCTCCCCATAATCCTTTATACGGTGACGAATTGAAAATTTTTCTACCTGATCTTTAAATTTATTCCGTGCTTCAGCATCCATGTGATTTTGTCAAAGAAATGTTAAAGACTTTTGGGATTAAACTAGAAGAGTTGTGGTTCAATACACTCATGAAGATGTTTTGGGCTAAACAGGATGTTTCAGCCGAGAAACATTCTATGAACATGTTGGTGCAAGTTCTTTCTAGAGTGGGTGGGATCACGTTCTTTCATGTTTTGTGTCTATATCTGGCTAGTCTGAGCTTTTAAGAAAGTAGGTGACATTCCTGGAAAAATTTGAGAAGCTATAACATTCAAATGCAATATTTTAGTTAATTATTCCATTCAGTTCTGAGTTGAAGGTGATTCAAATCTGATATTATACATACACCAGAGGGACATGAAAACCATCAGCTTTAGTCTCCAACCTTTCAGGACTTATATACAAAAAGTAACAATGTTTAATTTTTCTGTTTACACTGATAGCTGAATAGTGACCTTCACCAGTAAAGTGCTCCTTCTACTGCATTGACTTTCCAATGGTGGGATGACTTTATTTGTCAAGGTCACTATGATCAACTTTAAGCATTGTAGGTATTTCTTGACTCAGTGCTGGTATGTGTAAACTCATAGTTTTAACATCATGCAGTAGTAATGTGATTAATATCCTTGTCTTTGCTTAATTTTTGCTGCCTGGAAATAGCACCCAGCTCTTTGGGCCTTATCCTAGGTAAGATTAAAATACCCAAGATTTTTTTAAAATGTTACCAAAATGATAGCAGGCTGTGCTTGGGGAGGTTTGCTGCAGAAGGGAACGTTCACAACTTTCTTTTTGCTTGTACTCACAGTTTATTAGAGAAGATTGAACAAGAAACATGGAGAGAAACTGGTGTTTCTTTCGTATTGTCAGTAACTCGCCTCATGGAGAGACTGCTGGACTACAGGTAGATGTCTGTCTGTGGTTGCGGTGCTAGGGAGAGAAATTCATGTTTGTGAAATCTAACTACAACAATGCTTACTTACTGCTTAATTCTTTATTTTATGATCGAGTTGATATGCTACAGTCTTGCCTCCTGACAAGACTGCTATCCTGTCTTTGTTTCCCATGATTCAAAAGAGCCTTCTTTGGGGATGCAAGGCTCCTATACCCTGACAGTCTGGTGGTGACTTTCACTTTGATACTTCTGAGTGGTTTGCTAAACCAACTCAGAAGGCAATTAAAGTCGTCAGCCATTAATGTAGAACACTAATCAGATATAGACCAGAAGAGGAAAGGGGTTTCTTTCCCTTAAAGTACATTCATGAACTAGTTCAGTTTTAATAAGAAACTGCCAACTTCATAGCCACTCTTAGTAGTTCCATCATTAGCACCATAATTTTTTAAATTTCCAATCTTATTCCTGACTTCAAAACTGCTATGATAGGATTTGAACATATGCTCTATAGGTTACCAATCCTAAATAAATAAGCCACAATATCACGATACCCTGTAGGGCTTTGATACTTATCCCAGTGAATAATGTCACACTCCTCTGTGCGTTACTAACAAAACAGAGGGATTGCTAAAGCATTGTTGCAAGTCTATCAGTGAGATGTATTTCCATGTAAAATCTGTCACTATTTCTCCCTTGACAAACTTTCTCCAAGTATTTAGATAATTATCATCAGTAGACACAAAACCACCCAGTAAAGAACATCCAAGTCTTGACTTCCAGTACATAGTGAAATAAATAGCTTGTGCTGAAAGATACACCTCTTCAAGTTTTTTCTCCATCTTTGTCCAGTGGTATTTCTGAGTGTGGAAAGCCTGTTTGTACCAACATCACTAAGGAGAGCATTGAATAAGGTTCTGAATTAATATCCCATGCCAGAGACTTCAACACAGAATCTAGGTTTAACACTTCAGTGTATTACTGAAGAAGTGTTGCACTGTTAGATGGTTGTCTTTCAATTGAGACATTCAACCAAGGCACCTTAGGTCCTCTCAAGTGGACATAAAAGGTCTTATGGCTTCAGAGCAAGATGGTTCTCCCTGGTGTCCTAGCAAACATTTATTTCCCAACCAACGTACTGAAACTAGTTATCTAGTCAATACATTGGTTTTGTTGGATTTTTCTGCACAAATTTCCTCATGCATTTTCTACATTACAACAGTGACTATATTAGAAGAACTTAATTAGTTATGAAATGCTTTGGGATGTCTAAAGACTATGAAATTAGCTAAATAAATATAGGTCTTTCTTTAGTTCATTGCTGCTCTTCTGGAGGTCAGAAAACCTTGAATACATCTCAATTTTCAACCGAGTATTGTAACAAAATTTCCAACCCCATTACTTCAGGAGCAAATTGCATGAAAGAAATAGCAAGTATCTCAGCAAGTAAAAGGGCTTTCTTTCCTACCAATAATCAAGTGAGTAAAAATGTATCCAAGTGAAAGAGTTCCCTCCTGTTAAGCCAAAGCAGCACCTTGAAAGCTGCAGTTATCCCTTGACTCAGGGAAAGAGAAAAAGAACTGAAACAGAAAACTGAGAACTAAATATTTAAGTATATTCAACATTTAGTATAGAATAGGCTCTTATTGTCACATGTATGCCATTGTAGAAGTACAGTGAAAATCTTTTCCAATGGCTGTCTCTTATGGTGCCATCTTATGTACAAGTATCTAGGTACAAATCTTGGACACAACAGACGAATAAAAAGAAGTTTTAAAAAATAAGTTCGTAATAAGACGTCATTAAAGGATTGACATTACAGTAAGGTAAAAAAAAATCAAATTAACATTACATTGTAGCAGCTCAGCGCAGGGCTTCCGCATGTGGTCTGACCACCTGCACCAGAAGCCAGTCCAACAGCCATCCCCATTCCACTCCAGGCCTCCAGTCTGCTTTGTACCAGCTCCCAGCTGCTCCAAGGCAAATTCAGGACTCCTCCCCCGTACCGGTCTCCACCGAGGGCTCACTACCTGCTCGCTGCTCTGGGATCTGCTCTGCTCGCGCACTTCCAAGGCTCACAGCCCACACTGTTCCAGGACTTGCTGCCCTTGCTTTTCCAGGGCTTGAAGGACAAATGAGAAGGAAAAGGAGGTGAGGTTGTACTGATTATATGAGATGGGGTCATTACATTATAAGGGAGAATATCTGATCAGCAGAACAATGTGTGGAATCTGAATGGAACTGAGAAGCAGCATTGGATAGCAGGCTTTGATTAGAGTTATTAATAAACCATCAAATAGTAATATGGAGCATAGTAAAGCCAGAGGATGAAATAGCATATGCAACACAGTACTCATGGGTGACTTAAACCTGCACATGGATTGGGTAAACTAATTGAGCTGTTGTGGAGAATGAGTTTCTGGAGTTCTTAGTGAGTTTTCTAGAGTAGTGTGTTGAAAAGTCAACTAGAGGACAGGCTGTTTTGGATCTTGTATTATGTAATGAAAAGGGCTGATGAATAATCTTGCTGTAAAAGAACCTTGAGGGATGACTGACCACAATATGATAGAATTTTACATTATATTTAAATGTGAAGTAGTTCAATCTGAAGCAAGGGTGTTCAATTTGAATAGGGGAAATTATGAAAGTATGAGGTATTAGTTAGCTGAGCTGGATTAGGGAGATATATTAAAAGGCATAATTAGGCATAGGGAATGGACCGTACTGGTGACAGTGGTAAGTTTGGGTAATAGTTAGGCATTCAAATCCTAATTTGAACCATCAGATTCTGAGGCCCAAGCTGCATCAACTGAACTGAGCTGGCAGCTAATTCAAGAAACGACTGTCCAAATGTGAGACTTTTAATGTCAACATCTTGTGAGCAACATCACAGCCATATTTGACCCTGTTCACGTATACATTCTAGTATGTCACTATTCAGTTATGATGAAAGGGATGTTTGGAAGGCAGGAACAGGATCCGATCATTCAACCTGTCGAACATACTCCAACACTTAATTCAATCATGGCTGATCAAACACTCCAATGCCTTTTACCCACAGCATCTCTGTAACCCTTTTATGCCATTTATAATCAAGAATATATTACTGTAGATATACTCAGAGACTGAGCCTTCACAACCGCCTGGGGTAGAGAATTCTTGCTGTGCGTGTTTATGACAGCTGACCTATGTTTCCTCCAAAACTTCCTCAGCACGCATGCATCTTGATTATAATCCTGCTGCATGACTTCCGTTTCCAGAAACAATGAATTTAGAGAATGTACACACTCTTAACAGGATTTGCCAGCTATGCTCCAGCTGGGCTATCATTACAGGTAAAATACGTTTTGTGATGGCAGTGCAAACAAACAAATCCTAGAAACAGATGTGTGAAACCAGTATATTACATGACTCTAAATATAAGAGGCAATTCAGCCCGTCATGTCCATACAGACTGTCTGCAAGAGCAGTTCATGTAGTACTGCTCCTTTGTAGACCTGCAGTTTTCTTTCTTCAGCTGCCTATCTGATCTTTGTAGGGCAAATAATAATTGTGGGGAACACTACCACAACCCACATCCAATATCTGAGCAACACAAGCTGACCAGGGACCCCAGAAATAAATCATGACTGCAGAGGTGACCTCCCATTTCTCCACATTTTAAAGCATCCATCAACATTCTGGAATTTCCAGAAGCACGGATCTAGAGGCTGACCTGCATGAATTGTGGCAGAGTGATGTCACACTGTCACAGAAGGTAAAGCAATAATGATGAGAAAATCTAAAAAGAAAACAAAAAATGTACAACTTCCACATGCCGTAGGAAAACAATTTTTGTTCAAGTCTGTAAACAACCTTGCCTTATATGTCACCAAAGTATATTGGTAAATAAAGGTGGGAATTTGGTATGACACTGCACAATGATGTACAGTAAATCCAAGGATAGTTTTCCCTTGAATAGCTTTCTTTAGGCAAAGAAAATTGATGACCTGAAGGCCGCTTTGAAAGCTGAAGCATCATTTTTATGTAAACCAACAATAAAAGATTTGCACTAAAGCATCACTTTGCATTTACTGCCATTTAGCAAAATACAAGAAGTCATTCACAGACAGTAAAGTAACTAAGGAAGCAATGAGTGTGGCCACTGACTCTTTATTAAAAGATTTTAAGAAGAAAGAAGAAATAATAATAGCAATCCAGAGCATGTCATTTGATGTTTCCACAATAGCAAGGCAAGTGGATTCTTTGTCTAAAGACGTCTTTCAGTAACTACAGGAGGATCTGGAAGGACTGTGAATGCTTCTCACTGTGGTTTGATGAATCCATACATAACAGACACAGCCCTGATGATTGTGTTTAAGGACATAACTAAAGTGGATCATCTCATTCTTTTGCCCATTGAAGAGAGAATAAGAGGTAAGGATAGCTACAATACATTCAAAAGAGATGTGTTTGAGAAAAACATTCCAGTCAAGAAACTGGTTTCCATCATAATTGATGGTGCACCAGCCATGCTTTGGCAGAAGAACAGGCTTTGTTATATTTTGCAGAAATTATCCTGATTTGTCAATTACCAATGTATAATCCACCAGAAAGCATTGGCAAGTAAAATTATGAGCTTTTCTAATTTAATGAGAGTTGTTAAGATTGTAAACTTGATGCTGCCTTCAGTGAACTAATCCTCTATGCTGTTGTGACATGATTAAGTCACAGGAAGGTCCTGCAAAAGTTTTTAGATTCTGTAGCTGATATTGTCACTTTTCAAAATCAACCAATGAAATGTGGCGTGAACTGTCAGACAACCTGTGTTTGCTCAGCTTCAGGCTCCTTATAGACAAAGTGTCAAAACTGAACAATCGAAATGCAAGCAGAGGACAAAGACATAACACACGTGATCAGTCCTGTGAATGCATTCAGGTTGAAATTAGGTTTGTGATCTTCCAAATTAGAATATAGAACAGTACAGCACAGTACAGACCTTTTGACCCTCTAAGATCAGATTAACCTGCATGTGCTGCATTGTACTATTTTCCATGTGCCTATCCAAGAGTCGCTTTAATGTCCCCAATGTATCTAACTCTACTACCACTGCTGGCAGTGCATTCCATGCACCCACCACCCTCTGTAAAGAACCTATCTCTGACATTAGATTCCCTACAGTGTGGAAACAGGCCCTTCAGCCCAAGAAGTCCACACCGACCCTCCGAAGAGTAACCCACTCAGACCCATTTCCCTCTGTCTAATGCACCTAACACTACGGGCAATTGAGCATGGCCAATCCACCTGACCTGCACATCTTTGGACTGTGGGAGGAAACCAGACTACCCGGAGGAAACCCACGCAGACACTGGGAGAATGTGCAAACTCCACACACAGACAGTCACCCGAGGCTGGAATCAAACCCAGATCCCTGGTGCTGTGAGGCTGCAGTGCTAACCACTGAGCCACCGTGCCGCCCCAAAAGTCTGATGCTTTACCGACATCTCCCTTAAACATTCCTGCAGCCACCTTAAAATTATGCCCACTCATGATAGACATTTCCACCATGGGAAAAAGTCTCTGGCTATCCACTCTACCTGCGCCTGTCATCATCTTTCACACCTCTATCAAGTCACCTCTCATCCTTCTTCGCTCCAATAAGAAAAGCCTTAGCTCCCTCAGCCCTTCTTCATAAGACATGCCCTCTAATCGAGGCAGCATCCTGGTAAATCTCCTCTGCACCCTCTCTGAAGCTATCACATCTTTCCTATAATGAGGCAACCAGAACTGAACACAATATTCCAAGTGTGGTCTAACCAGGGCTCTATAGAGCTGCGGCATAACCTCACGGCTCTTAAACTCAATCTCCCTGCTAATGAAAGCCAACACACTAAACACCTTCTTGACAACCCGATCAACTTGAGTGGCAACTTTGAGGGATCTATGGACATGAACCCCAAGATCCCGCTGTTTCTCCACACTGCCAAGAATCCTGCCTTTAACTCTGTATTCTACATTCAAATTCAACCTTCCAAAGTGAATCACTTCACACTTTTCCATGTTGAACTCCATCTGCCACTTATCAGCCCAGCTGTGCATCCTGTCAATGTCCCATTGCAATCTACAACAGCTCTCCACACTATCTACCAGTCTACCAACCTTCATGTCATCAGCAAACTTACTAACCCATCCTTCCACTTCTTCATCCAAGTCATTTATAAAAACCACAAAGAGCAAAAGTCCCAGAACTGATCCCTACAGAACATCACAAATCACTAAACCCCAGACTGAAATTTAAAAAACACTGCTACTCTTCCTGAGTCTGGAGTAAATACTTTTTTAAAAGAAAGAAAATGTGTTTCATCCAGAAAATCTGTGCGCACACCTGAGGACGTTAGCACAGGAATTCAAGTGGCAATTTCAGGAATGAGATATGATGGAAAAAAGTGTCATGTTTGTCTCAGGTCCATTCCTTCAAGATGGCATTGATAGGTTGACTACTAAATTCCATTGCATATTTGACTTCCAAAGTAGTGGAGGTACCTGGAGCAAAGGATATGGGGCAAAAACAAGAACAGGGTATTGAGTAGGATGATTATCTGTGATCATATGGAATGGTGCAGCAGACTCAAAAAACCAAATGGCCTATTCCTGTTCCTATTTTCTGTTTCTTGATGGAAGTAATTACTATTCAAACTGATATTGAGCTGAAAGTCTGATAAGGGTCATTGACTTTTAGACTGGGACTCCTAGAAATAGAGAAGTACTCACTCAACATGCTCTGCTTTTCAAGTGAAAGCTTATTTTGACTCTACATACCTCTGTGATACAGGATTATCTCAAATGAAGATAATCAAGTCCAAGTATATCTGTCTTGCCAATACCCATTTTATGGGCTGCATACAATTAGTAGTCTCAAACTACAACCCTACTTCAAGGCACTGGCAGATAATGTGCAATAACTCACTTCACAATGATACTTGGTGAGTAGAGGACAAAATTAGTCATTATATATACTTGGTTTTAGAGTTATAAAGAACTAAAAATAAACTGTTTATTCTATGGCTTCCTCAGGCTTGATCCTGGATTGCACTTAAATTCAAGAAGTGGTTTTATGCTTAAGAAGGTTAGAGAACACTTGTGTAGAGCTTAAAAGTATGAGTGAGGCGTTTAATTATATTGATTTAGATATTGAGCAGAGTAGGTCAGGAATAATCCTTATATCAACAGTCCTATTCAGAGAGTCCTACTTATACCCATGTCATTTGTATGAGGTAATCACAGGGGGATGATCATTCACCAAAGAAGAGGCAGACCAATTGCAAGCACAATTGACCAGTTGAACCCCTTGGGCTCTCCAACTAAATGATAGTTTTTGTTTATGTGTGATAATGAAACTCTCAAATTAGAGGATAGTTTAAAGAAGAATAGAACATGAAAATATTGAATATGGAGAATCACATGCTTAAGTTCTCATCCTTATGTGACCCAAAGATCATAAAACCTTAGTGACATTAATCTTTTCTTCATTCTGATGCAGCATAGTTCATTATAATTTTTCTGGGTCTGGATAAGAGTTGTCTTCCCTCAGCTTCAAAATGATAAAATACAAAAGGTTGCTAAAAGTACTGTGACTCCTGAAACATTGGTTCTTGTGAAGATAGTAGTTATAGGATTCCATTGTCAAATATTTGATGTGGGATTTTTTATGCTATTCATGTCATGTAAATATTCTTTCATTATAGAATAGTACTCCTCAACAAGTATGCATGAGAAAAGGTTTTGGATTGACCTTGCTAGCTTGAAATAAGTTTCTGAAATTAATTTTGGTGGATACAAGTCACTAACTGATTGTTTTACAAAACAAATGCATGTATGAACAAATTGCTGAGGGACTTAGAGGAGAAGGTGGCTCATTATTCTAGGTTTTATACCAGGTACTGTATAGAGGTTTGTCTTTCAACTTATTTTGAAATTTTGACTGCATATATGAACTTTATTTATTTATTTATTATTTGAATAGAGAGAAGGGAATCCATTAATTGTGTGCCAATTGTAGTTAATAGCAGGTAAGCGGTAGACATTAACTGGGGATTCACTATAAATAAACACTGACCCAAGTTATGATTGTTGAATTTAGAAAGATGCAATGTTGTGTAAATAAAAGTTTATAAAAGTGTTTTAAAAAGTATCTTTCATTCGCTTTTTTTAAATTCACTGGCAAGGCCTACATTTATTGTCCATCACTAACTGTCCTGGAGGAGTTGGCTGTAAGCTGCCTTCTTAAACCACTGCACCCCTTCAGACCTAGAGACACTAGTGGGGCTCTTAGGAAAATAGTTCCAGAATTTTGACACAGCAACAATGAAGGAATTGGAATATAGTTCCAAGTCAAAATAGTGTGTGATCAGGTGGGATAGGTTGTAGGTAGTTGTGTCCTGGCTGCTCTTGTCTTTCTAGGTAGAAGGTTTGGAAGGTGCTGTTGAAGGAGCCTTGATGAGAGATGCTACATTGCAAGTTGTAGATGCTGTGTGCTGCTGGCACTCGCTATCTGTGGTGAAGCAGATTAATGTTGATGGTAGTTTATGGGTGCCAATCAAGTGGTTTGCTTTGTGGTGGATGGTGTCAACTATTGCTGGAGCTGCACTCATGCAGGCAAATGGAGAGTACTCCATCACACTCCTGGCTTATGCTTTGTAAATGGTGAACAGGGATTACGGCGACAGGGATGAACTACTCGCTGGAGATTTCCTAGCCTCTGACCAATTCTTGGCTGGTCCAGATCTGTTTCTGGGCAATAACGTCAGAATATTGACAGTGAAGATTCAAGAGTGGTGATGATGTTGAACATTAAGGAGCAATGGCTAGATTCTCTCTTATTAGAAATGGTCATTGCCCAGGACTTGTGTGGCACAATGTTACTTGCTACATCAGCCCAAGCCTGGATGTTGTCCACGTCGAGCTGCATATGGACACAAATTGCATCAATATCTAGAGAAGTTAGGAAGGAGGCTGGAAGAACACAGCAAGCCAGGCAGCATCAGGGCATGGAAAAGTTGACATTTCGGGTGTAACTCTTCTTCAGGACCGGGGGTAGGTATAAGGGGAGCTGCAGATAAAGGGGGTGGCAGGGGCAAGGTAGTGAATTGGGGATAGGTGAAGACAGGTAGACTGGTTGGTCAGTGGGAGGAATGAATCTGGTTGGTGGCAGGGAGCAGTGGAAGGGAGTATCTAAGGAGTCATGAATGGTGCTGAACACTATACAATCATCAACAACTGTTCCCACTTCTGACCTTATAATGGAAGCAAGGTTATTTATGAAGCACCTGAAGGCAGCTAAGGGATCTCAAACATTTTCTTTGTCATTTGTGATGAATGTCCCAATTGTATCCAGTGTGAGTTTCAATCTGTAAATAATGATGGGTGCATTGATTCGATTCGACATGGGGAAATCATTAGATTCAGGTCCATGTGTTCAAAGTGTGTGTGCTTCTTTTTTCAATACAAAACTATTTTCCCTCAGCACCCACTATAAAACGTTAATCTGACTGCAGTTCATCTGCATATTCATGTTTACAGTTGTTTCTTTGTGTTGCTGTTCACTCAACATTCTTGTCTCCCATGCTGCTTCATGCACAGCCTACCCAACCTATGCATTTCTTCTCAGGAGTTTTTAAATACATGACCAGTTCTTTATAAGCTGTCAACAAATATACTTCCCAAGGTGCAATAAGTAGTGAATTAATCAAGTTCATCCCTAGCACAACATTAGACAATGTAAGAGCACCTTGCTTCTTCAAATAGATTCAAATATATAAGTAAGTGCTTGTTCAATAGAGAGTGCAAGAGGACATGCCAGGAGCTGCATTAGGCATTCCTAAAGATCAGATGTCAAGCTGGTGAAACTACCACATATGATACTTATATGGCAAACATGCATAAGCAGCAAGTGATAGAGCTAAGTGATCCCACAACTAACAGATTGGATCTAAACTCTGCAGTACTGCCACATCCAATTAAACAACTCATTGGAGGAGAAGACTCCTAAACATCCCCATCCTCAATGATAGATGAGCCCAATATTTAAGTACAAAAGACAAGATTCTGAAGCATTTGTAAAACTCTTCAGCTGGAAGTGCCAAATGAATGATCCATCTCGGCCTTCTCCAGTGATCCCCAGCATTACAGATACCAGTTTTCAGCTCATTTGATTCACTTCACGTGATATTGAGAAACGGTTGGAGGCATAGGATACTGCAAAGGTTATGGGCCCTGACAATATTTGGGCAGCACAGTGGCACAGTGTTTAGCACTGTTGCCTCACAGCGCCAGAGACCCGGGTTCAATTTCCGCCTCAGGCGACTGCGTGGAGTTTGCATATGCTCCCCGTGTCTGCGTGGGTTTCCTCCCACAATCCAAAAATGTGCAGGTTAGGTGAGTTGGCCATGCTAAATTGCCCGTAGTGTTAGGTGAAGGGGTAAATGTAGGGGAATGGGTCTGGGTGGGTTGCGCTTCGGTGGGTCAGCGTGGACTTGTTGGGCCGAAGGGCCTGTTTCCACACTGTAAGTAATCTAATCTGATCTAATATTCTGGAATAATACTGGATACTTGTGTTCCTGTAAGTGAGTAACGAAATGTTTAGTTTGCATAAGCTTGATGTCATACACGCATCTGTGTATATGTAGTTTCCAGAACCTGCTTCTGACATTCCTACATGTTAACAGTGGTATGTAATCTGCCAGTTGTCTATGAGTGATCTCAGCTGACATTGGTAAAGGGTAGAAAACTTAAAAAGCCTTTGGACACCAGAGTACACTGGGGATAAACGCCCGCATCAATAATCAGAGCAGCTCATTGGATAAAAACAATGACTGCAGATGCTGGAAACCAGATTCTGGATTAGTGGTGCTGGAAGAGCACAGCAGATCAGGCAGCATCCGAGGAGCAGTAAAATCGATGTTTCGGGCAAAAGTCCTTCATCAGGAATAAAGGCAGAGAGCCTGAAGCGTGGAGAGATAAGCTAGAAGAGGGTGAGGGTAGGGAGAAAGTAGCATAGAGTACAATGGGTGAGTGGGGGAGAGGATGAAGGTGATGGGTCAGGGAGGAGAGGGTGGAGTGGATAGGTGGAAAAGGAGATAGGCAGGTAGGACAAGTCCGGACAAGTCA
>NC_057727.1:64381937-64401876 GCF_004010195.1 Chiloscyllium plagiosum
GCGTCTGGTGGTGAGGGAGCGGTGGTGGAGGAGGCCCAGCACCTCCATTTCCTCGGCAGAGTGGGAGGGGGAGTTGAAGTGTTGAGCCACTGGGCGATTTGGTTGATTGATGCGGGTGTCTCTGAGATGTTCCCTAAAGCGCTCTGCTAGGAGGCGCCCAGTCTCCCCAATGTAGAGGAGACCGCATCGGGAGCAACGGATACAATAAATGATATTAGTGGATGTGCAGGTAAAACTTTGATGGGCGTTCTGTCCTTGTTGCGGTTGGAGGGGTTGGGTCTGAGGGCGGAGGTGCGGGATGTGGACGAGATGCGTTGGAGGGCATCTTTAACCACGTGGGAAGGGAAATTGCGGTCTCTAAAGAAGGAGGCCATCTGGTGTGTTCTGTGGTGGGAATGGTCCTCCTGGGAGCAGATACGGTGGAGGCGGAGGAATTGGGAATATGGGATGGCATTTTTGCAAGAGGTAGGGTGGGAAGAGGTGGGAACAGCAAACCTCTTATACCAATTCAGAAAAACAAGTCATTGAAAGCAACAGATAGGAAGTACCCTTCTTAAGAAATGTCATAAAATAAATTTCTAGAATGCCAATATTATGTTGAATGGTCAGTGGACATTTTGCAAATTAGACACTGATGCTGGAGTGTCACTCCTTTCTGTTATTATCTAACCTGTTGTGACAGGGGTGCCTGAAATTAAATGGAATTAAGGAATAAGGGATAATTATATATAAAATGAGTGCTAATCGAGTGAGAACTTGACTGGGTGTGATATATGTGGAGGTCGTTCTGCTATAGTGCGTGTTTCGTTATTGCGAATTTGCTATCACACAATTGATGAATCGAGGACACTGTTTCTATAGAACGAACTTTTAAAACATATGTTGGCTGTAACACGATTACATCGCCAACACTTTAAGCACTGTTCCTAAAGCATGATTTTTCTATAATGCGGGGTTACACAAGAATACAAATATTGCGTAATAGAAGAACTACCTGTATGGGGAATCTATACTCAGTGCAATTGGAGTTGGTGGTGTGACAGCTGGGATAAGACTCTGACGAGAAAAGCATAAGCCTGAACTCCAACTGATGTTTAATGCTATCTGGCATGTACCATGGCTGAAGCCTCATTTTTCCAACCATTAGCTACATGACTTCACAAACCAAGGAACACTTAACGAAAATGAGTGGACAGTTAATAGCTAGACTTCAATGTCGATAGAGGATTTTAAATTATGTATACTCTTGATATTATTCCAAATAAGAAGTGCTCATGACAGGGCCAGCTTACTTAAATATGTAACAGATCCACAAGGTATAGGAGCTGAACAAATACACCAAATTCAAATGAGATTTTCTAGAGCTATTAATTTTACCATATTACAGTAAGGTCAGGTGCGAAGTCATTATGTTTACTGTATGTACTTGTGTATATGTCAATCTCATGTATAAATTATCCTCTTATTTTGGCCAAAAACATCTGGTATTTTACATCGACCTCGTGTATAAGTTGACCCTAGTTTTTCAGTGATCTCTTCCTGACTATCCCATAATATTTGTGATACATGGTGAGAAGGGTTTTTTACTGTGAATATCTGTTTTTGATGTAAAGGATTTATCTTATTAACAGTTTTAGCAGGTCTTTTTTAAATAAAATACTATCAGTTGATTTTTTTTTTTATTTTACTGCTCCTCTTTTTATTTCATGAATTGTGTTTTGTACAAATAACCTTGGTAGATGGCCTGACCACCTGCTGGTATGCCTATTAACTTTTGTACATATGTACATGGACCTACATACCCTTTACAGTACTGGCGACTGGAATACGATTTATCCTACCCCCACAACCGAGGAGGTGTGAAAATTCCCCATTTCCTTACTTAAGCTGGTATATGTATATTCACATGTTGGAGAGGAAAATAACACTGAAATTACCAAGGTTGGAGACAGTAAATTCAGACGTAAAGTACATAAGCATGCATTTCAATAAACTTCTTGTGGCTGAAGAGAGAAGATGGATTTCTGATTGCAGAGCTGAAACCAACTGAGAAAGCTCTGCCTCTCAAAGAGCACTTAATGACAATCCAAATTAAATTGAAACATTGGAACACTCAAAACTCAAAGGTTAGCTGCAATTTTCACTAGTGCTGAAGATTCAAGGCATCAATTTAACATCTGTGGGTCTCCATTTAAAATGTTGTGCATCACGTCACCCTAAAGGCTTTAAATAGCATTTTCCTTTCATCTTCCTGTCATACTGGACACTTTGTGTCTGTATGCTTGACTTAATGTCTTTATTATTTTTGTTTGGGGTTAGCAGATAATAAATATGTTCTCTCTTTCATGTAAGAAAACTTTAACTTCTAATTGGCTCCTTGCTGGTACTGTGGAAATTAGCTAAATTTTAATTGAAGTTACTGTATTAACAAGAACTTAAGTCTTTGTTGCAGCCAATGGGGAGGTTTAAAAGTGGGGAGCTAAATCACACCCTCCTCACCTGGCCTTAACAAAATGGACTGCTTGGAGTCTGGGATAGTCCCACAGAATAACCAAAGAAATGGAAAGAGGAATTTTTTTTTTCCTTCAGAAGCTACTAATTTACAAAATGCAAAAAGGTTTTCTTTTGAGTCGGCAATATTAAAGTGGAAACTAAGATGTTCATATTTCAAAATATTGTTTCATAAGTCTGTTCAGCAATGCTATTACACACCCCTGGAGCAGGTGGGACTTCAATCCAGGCCTCCTGGCTCAGGTATGGACACTACCATACAATACCCTATGTACAAGTTCCTTTCCACACTTCAATGCTTTTACAATATAGGATGTGATAACTTACAGAATGTTGTGGTTGATATCTTAGCAGAATTGGGTGTGTCTAGGCACTGAAAGGCAGAGTTCCACCTGCAAACAGAAATTGCAAATCAGGTGATTAAGCATCTAGAGGTTGAAATGTAAGGTGTTGAAGTAGATAAATTAAAATTGGAGCAGCAGAAATTTGAACTAGATTTCCAATAGGAAAGAAAAGAAAAAGAATTCCAGGAACAGGAAAAAGAGACAGGAGAGACAAGAATGACACTGGAAATTTACTGTAATTTAACTGTAATGAAATGGAAAAGGAGAAAGAGAAGCAAGAAAGGGATGAAGAAATGGAGTTTAACTTGAAACATTTTGGGCTGAGAGGGGGAATCCTAATGTGCCATTGAAGTCACCTCTGGTGGGGAAACCACCCTAATGCAGATTTAAGGATTATCGTATTCAAATTTATTCACATCAATCCCCATGTTTGATGAAAAAGAGATTTCTTTGTCTCTTTTGAATAATAAGTACTGTAAAGTGGCTAGTCCAACAATGATGTGGATATGCCAGCATTGGACTGGAGTGGACAAAGTCAGAAGTCACACAACATCAGGTTACAGTTCAACAGATTTATTAAAGTCTTTTGGAACACTGGTCCTTAGTCCAACAGTAGACACTGCTGTTGCAGTGTAGGACAAGAAGATTTTACTAAGTTTACTCCCTCTTGTCTGAGGGGAGTGCAACTAACTAGAGGCAACACAAGGTGCTATCTTAGATGTGTACCAGTTAGTACCAAACATTCTGTACCACCAAAAATAACCTAAACATACATAACAGAAATTTGAATGGCTTAAGCAGCTTGTTTTTGACTGTTAATTGCAAATACTTAAATTGGAGCCATTTGCCAAAATGTTTGTGAAGTAATTGTTCTTATGGAATTCAAAGTCTCCAAACCCTTGCCAATTTCATAAACTCAGATAGACTGTGGTCTTGAAACTTTCACACACCAAAGGGAGATAAGGGAGAAGTAAATACCCTCAGACAAGCTTGAGAGAAAAGGAAAGTAATGCAGAAAAAGCAGAACTGTCCCTGACCATTAAATGATGAGATCTGGACAGGAAACAGCTGGGAAACCACCCCGAGTGCTTTCACTGCAGGAAGCCCCACTATTAATAGAAAATTATACGCAGGCTACTAGTCTCTGCAACATTAAAGATGGTCAAACAGGATCATGCTTGATCTTGGATAAACATCAACACTGGACGTTTGATAGTATCAAGGAAATACTGTCTTCAGCAACATTGTTCTGCTATGCTGCAGACCTATCCACTAAAATCGCACAAGTAACACAATTAGAAATCATGTCATCAATAGCTTTGGAGACTCACAGCCACCAAACTGAACTGTGAACTTGGTTATACCAGGTGCCCCGATGTTTTTATTGAGGTCTTTAGGAATGATGACTCTTCTATTATTGACAAACAAGACATCCAGGAGTCGCACTGTTAAAAGTACTGCTTAAGAATACAGTAGCTAGGAACAACTTCAGACCATCTTGTAGCACAGAACCCACATATCTATGTGCACTTGGGCTGCTCAAATTTCCTCCAGCTTCAGGAAGGTTGCCAAGGGTTCTTCTCCTTAGGTGTTCAAAATAATGAAGGGTCTAGACAAAGTAGGTAGAGAGAAATTGTTCAGGTTGGCTTAAGGATCAAAACCAGAAATCCAGATTAAAGGCAATTGGCAAAAGAGCCAAAGGCAATATGCGGAGTACCATTTTTTATGCATCTAGACCTGTCACACACTCCCTGAGTGTGCAATGGAGGGATGGATATTCAATTGCAGCTTTCAAAGAGGAGCTGGATAAGCATTTGCAGAGCAAGCTTTCTCAGAGTTTTAAGGCAAGAGTGAGTCTGGTGAAATTTCTCTTGCAGTCAGTGGCGTGGAGTTGACAGTTGTCATCTTCTGTACTATAGAGTCATTGGGATGTACAGCATTTAAACAGATGCTTTGGTCCAACTCGGCATGCCAACTAAATTAGTTCAGTCCTATTTGTCATTTGGCCCATATCCCTCTCAACCCTTTCTAATCATACACCCATGCCAAGGCCTTTTAAATGTTGTAATTGTACCAGCCTCTGTCACCACCTGTAGCAGCTCATTTCATACACCGCCCTCTGCGTGAAAACGTTGCCCCTTTTGACCCCTTTTATATGTTTCTTCTCTCACCTTAAATCTATCCCCTCTAGTTTGGACTCTCCTACCATGGGGAAAATTCTGTGATCTGTGTAAATTGATGACCTTTGGCACTTGTATGTTCAATCATTTGATGAAACTTGTAGATGTAATTATCCGTGAAATGAACTCCGATCAGGTGTAGCATCTTAAGTCTGCTTCCATGTAGAAGGTTAACTGTGTAGTATCAGAACTGAAATCCTGTGCAGAAACCACAATTCAGAAGCTACTAATTCCTGTTATGTGACATGCTAAATTTTTTGAACTCAAGTGCATTTCTTCTCCTCAGGGACTGTATGAAAGGGGATGAAACTGAAAATAAGAAGATTGGCTGTACTGTTAATTTGCTGGTAAGCAAGAAATTTTCTTTCTGCTTAAATTTTATTTGTACTCATAACACAGAGTGCATTAAAATGTTTTAGCAATTTTGGTACCCAACATCAGCAGCAAATACTTTTAGGTCAAGCACATCTACAGAGTTAAGATTATCAAGCATTTTGCACTTAAGTCTGACATAGAATGCCTCAGATGGAGCATTAGATGTTCTCAGTGTAGCCATGTCAAGCACACTTAGGTCAGATACAGTATAGGTTAGGCAAAGACACAATCTCATCAAAGACATTCAGGGTAGGTACAGAATGGATTATATGTAGATACATGCTCCCAGGGCAGTGTTGTTTGAGACATTAAAAAAAATCAATGGGCAGGAATTAATAAGTGAAGAGCGCCTAATTTAAAATGATCTCTTTCACTTGCCTGTTCCAATTCCAGTATGCTTACAGATATTTACATTTTTTTTCAGAATTTTTACAAATCTGAGATTAACAAGGAGGAAATGTATATCCGTTACATCCATAAACTGTGTGACATGCATCTTCAGGCTGATAATTATACAGGTAAGAAGCAATAAGCTTGTTCCTATCTATATTTTAAACATGACTGGATGTTTTGGATAATTTCATCCTGGATTTATTGTACTTCTGGTCACTTTTCTAGTGATTTTTTTAAAAAAGGAGGATCTACATCTCTTCAAAAAGAATCTTAAAATATGTTCTTCTGTTTTACCATGTCCACCATTCAGCCTCACTTTTAAAGTTGAATAGTCAATATAGTGGAATCTTTATTCTTTAATTCAGGCTTGATGAATAATGGAAATTATATCATGAGTGTTTATATTTTGTCAGTTTCACCCATTTAATGACATTCTAGGTTCAGAACTGAAGGTTGTCAGTTCAAGTATCCCCAAAGAGGTACTGTCCTTAAGATGAGATATTAAACTGAGGATATTTCTGATGGTTAAAGTGAATGTAAACAAAAAATCCCAACACAATTAACAAAAAAAAAGCATGGAGTTCACCTCCCATTCTAGTTAAAACTCGTCCTGAACCTGCAGTACCTAAAGCAGTTTATTTGATTATCATGTTATTTGTTTGGTATGTGTAAAATAGCAACATTTCAATACTGCATTTCAATATTTAATTGCATGGAAAGTGCTTTGACATGTTTTTGAGAGATGTGACAAAGAACTTTATAAATGCAAGTTAAAACCATATGATATAGAGTGAAGATACAAAGGACCTGAAGTAAGCTGAGGATCGAAGGATCCCCAATTAGTAACTTCATGCAGTATCTAATGATCAGATTTTATTTGAAGATTTCCAATGGTGAGATCCTTTCTATTCAAAAGGTCCCATTAGTATCACTGTTCTCTTTAGGTCAGGTAAGACATTGATAAGACTCTTTGTGGTTTTCAGATAGCTGACTTTGAATCATCAGTTCTGTGTTCTGAGATATGTGGGAAATATCTGCATCAGAAATGAGTTTGCACTCAACATATAACGTAGAAACCCAATAGAGAGGTCTAGGTTTCTACATCAACTGAATTTGTGAACATGATGACAGATTTCCATTGGTAACCGAAATGCAGACTGATCTGAGGGATTCATGTTTCCTAATTCTGAGATACAGCGAGAAACTCAGATCACAGGGATCCTAAAGATAAGACTAAAAAACACTCAAAAATATGGAGGGTAATTATCTAATGCAATGTTCTCAGTCAACAGTAGATAGATAGAATTCAGTTTTAAGATTTTGAAGTGTTGAGCCTTGGCTCTGCAACACTGTTTTGGTGGTCTCTGATGAACTGTAAACTTTCATTATCCACCACAGATTAAAATTTGAGGATCTAAATTGCTATTAAATGGGATCTCTTTCAAACCAGGCAAGTTGAATTTGATTGGTCAGGGAATCACAATCAGGATCCAGTCCTTTCTTCCATGACAAAGGTGCAATGTGTGGAAACATTGCTTTCGCTCAACAAAAAAACAGGGCCCTGTGCGTGAACAAATGTAGCTTCTAAAATATGCAAATGAATCATACTGCAAGCCTGACTGATAATCTTAAACTGGTTTCCAGTATCATTCTTAATGTAGTTAAGATTATTTAGTACATGTAAACCCAAAGCAGAATCGCATCTAATATTAGAGACTAGGGTGGAATCTTCCCAGCCACTGAACAACATGGCCATTAGTGAAAATTTGGGAAAATCAGGTGAGATTAGCAGTAAGGAGGTTCCTGACATCAAAAGCAAAAGGCGAAAGTGAGGACTGCAAATGCTGGAGATCAGTGTCAAGATTAGAGTGGTGCTGGAAAAGCACAGCAGATCAGGCAGCATCCGAGGAGCAGGAAAATCGACATTTCAGACCAGCACCACTCCATTCAAAAGCAAAAGTCCCATTCTCCTACCAAGTGTTGAACAGCAAGTTGAGAAGCTCAGTAGTGAGCAGCAAGATACCTATAGTATATATTAACGCGCATTGATATTATTAATTCATCATCTCATTTATATGCAGTTTGCTATTCTCTCATCTGCTGGACAAAAAGTAGACAGCAACAGTTCCCGACACGACAGTCAGGGTTTAGTCCAGCAACCTCAGCTCTCTACTTGCTCCTCTAGCCATCCATTTGGACACCATTCAGCAATATTTCAGGGCAAGCTGCACAGGCATATACCCAACCCCAACCCCCACCCACACCCCACACCTCAATCAACATTGGCTTCCACAGATACACCCCCATGGCACATCGCCAATACGCATGTATTACAGTTCTGCACTGCAATGGTGCACTTTGGAGTGCACCAACACCTTTCATTGGAATGCTGTTTCATTGAAAGTACCCAACTTATAGATTGGACAAGGGTACACCTCGAGGTTCCTCACTTGCTCTCTGAGCACTGACTCACTTTACTTGGATGCTCATAGCATCTCTGCTTTGCCCTGCTTTATCTTGCTTTTTTGCACTTTTCTCCCATAGCCAGAGTTTACAAGCTCACAATATTTTGGTTTTGTTGTGCCTTTTAATGCAAGCACAAAGCCATGCACCTTGTCATGGTTGCAGAAGCCATCAATCAAGGCATGGATAGATGTTGTCACTATACAATGCCTATCTCAAATCTAACATAGGCAGCGAACATACTGAATGTGCAGTATTTAAGTGGTCATGTCTCAAAATCAAAGAGAAGTAGTCCTCAGCCAAATAAAGGGAGGCACCCTTCTGGCATACCTTCAGTCGGATGGTCTTGGCACAAAAGATTAAGGGCAGCCTGTGATCTCAGTCCTGTGATTTGGGCACAGCTAATTGACTGATGATGACTCACCAAAGCCTGTTTATCATCTTCAAGACACAAGGCAGGAATGTGATGGAATGCTCCCCAATTGCCTGGATGTGTGTAGCTCCAACACTCAAGAAACTTGACAGCAACCAGGACAAAACAGCCAGCTTGATTGGCACCACATCCACAAGTATCCACTCCCTCTACCACCAAAATATAGTAGCAGCAGTGTGTATTATTTTCAAAATGCACTGCAGAAATTCACCAAAGATCCTTAGACAGCACCTTCCAACCCTATGATCACTTCCATCTAGAAGAACAAGGGCAGCACAAACATGGGAACACCACTTGCAAATTCCCCTCCAAGTGAGTCACCATCCTGACTTGGAAATACATCGCCTTACCTTCACCATAACTGGGTCAAAACCTGGAATTCCATTCGCAGTGGCATTGTGGGTCATTATACAGCATATAGACTGCAGTGTTTCAAGATGACCGCTCACCACCACCTTCTAAAGGGCAAGTAAGGACAGCAATAAAATGCTGGTCAGCCAGTGATGCCTACCTCCCATGAGTGAATTAAAAAACAAGGATCAGGGCCCTTTCCTCATAAGGGATGAGAAGCCAAATGTTGCAACTTCTTCACTTGTCTTGGCCAAAGAAGGGCAGAAAGAGCCCTTTTTCTCCTGGAGTGAGACAAAGGGCAGGCGATTTGAGTGACCTGAAAGTAGCTAGCACAGCAGTTAGTGGTGATGCAAGTGTCCAGGTAAGTGAGTCAGCAGCACAAAGAGTGTGCAGGATTCATGATGTGGGGGGGATTGGGTGGGTAAGAGTGTCTGAGGGCAAATATGGTACACAATAGTGATGCTTGGTAGAAGATGTGTGCTGTAGAAGAGAGACTGAATGTGAGGTTAAAAAAAAGAGAAGATGGGACACTCGAACTTGCTGAGTAGAGAAAGTTATTGATTTTCTTCCTGCATTATTGACATTACTCTAGACCATGAAATCAGCACTGACCCAGGAAGCAACCCCAAGCCTAATTGGCTCTGTCTGATATCACAGTCTCCTCTGCTGGTCCTGAAGGAAGAGAACACTCCTCTGCACCACCTCACCCCTCAGAGCCTGCAGGTTCCTGTCAGCAAAATGGGATGGTAATTTTCCTCTGACATGTCCTGGGCAATTCACATCAAGTGTGTAGTTCAGCTCCGGTCTGACAGCACTTGACCTGCTGCATAGCTTGGATTTTATGGTACTGGTGCCAGAAATTCCAGAGGCCCAGCAGTGGTGAGTATTTCTGCCTGTTTTACGGGGGAGAAAAGGACAAGTGGGTGCAATAGAGGTGTGGTGCACAGGTAATAAGGCAAGTTGGGGAAGATAGTACGAGTAATCTCAGATAGCCTCATGGAGAGAAACCCTCCATGAAACTTGACAAAATTGGCTATTAACTGATTTCTGGTAAAATTAACCCAATGTTTTGAATGTGAAAACACAGGCTGGTTGAGCATGGTTGTCATGCCGCCTGCTGTGTGCAGTTATTGCAGGCCTGTTGCTTCATGAAATTTTCTGAAATGAACGAGTTGAAATTTGAAATCAGATTCAGCAGCCATGAGGGCGGTTGAGCATTAGATATTTGTCCATACAGATGGGCTCAACAGGTCATCAAGAGAGAGAAAGTTTTAGTACCAGACTAATTCTATGTTTACAACATCTGCTAATTGCCTGCACTTTTTCAGAAGGACTGCAGCTGATTTCCTGCATCTCTGATATTTCTCAGAACACTTGGGTTCTGCATGAAATGATCATTCTGGTTTTGTTTTTATAGAATTCAATACTTAACATGGCTGTTATCCCAAACTGTCAGATCATGTTTCCATATTCAGTACTAAAACAAAGGGAAACTCCACAGGTTTGACAGCATCTACAGAGAGAAAATGAGTTAATGTTTGGAGTCCCATGAAGCTTCATTAGAACTGAAAATAGCTTGGAAAAGGTGGTATTTATGCTGATCACCAGGTGAGGGGGAGTGAATAGAGAACATGGAGATGGAGCTGAGAGAGAGAAGGGATAAGTGAAAAAGCAAGCTGAGATAGCTGATGATAAGCAGTGAGAGAGAAAATGGTCTGGCTGTACAATATAATGTAAGACCAAAGGATGTAGATAGAGGATAACCGACATAGAGGACGGTGATAGTGTTCTGAAATGGCAAAAGATGAGATGTTCCTCTAGCTTCCGTTAAGCCTTGCTAGAGCACCATAGTAGACTTGAGTCAGCAATGCTGGCATGGAAACACAATGTTCTGTTGCAGTGGTGGGCAACGGGTAGCTCGGGGTCATTTTCACAGATCAAGTATTTGGCAAAACAGTCACCCAGTCTGCATTTAGTCTTCCCCGTGTACATTATGAACTGTGAATACAATAGATTAGATTTAATGAATTGCAGATAAATTGCTGCTTCACCTGGAATGTGTGCCTAGAGCCTTAGATAGTAAGGAGGGATGATGTAAATCGGCAGGTGTTGTACCTTCTATGTTTGCATGGGCAAGTGGCACAGGGTTGTGAGAAGGTATTGGGATGAGTGGACCAACATGTCCAGAGGAAATGATTCTCCTAGAATGCTGACAAGGGAGGGGAGGGGAGTCAGTCTGATGGTGGCATCCTGCTGGAGATGGTGGAAATGGCACCTAATGGTAATTTGGGTACAGATGCTGGTGGGGTGGAAAATGAGAACAAAGGGAAGAACAACCTATCATTGTTTTGGAGGGGAGGAAAGGGGTGAGGGCAGAAGTGTAAAAAATGGGTCGGACACAGCTTAGGACCGTATCACCCACAGTGGCAGGCAATCATCAGTTAAAGAAAAAGGTGGACATTTCTGAAGCTCCCTTGTGTAAGGGTGGGACTATCAGAAAAGATAAGACAGAGATGGTGAAAATGGGATAATGGAGCAGAATCCTTATTAGAGTTTGAGGATGTAAATTCAAAGTAGCTGTGGGAGTTGGTGGATTTGAAATGGTTATCGGTGGTGAGCCGATCAGAAGAAATGGAAGCAAAGATGTTGTGGAAGGGAAGGGAGGAGTCACAGGTGAAGGTGAGATGAGGGTGGAAATCAGAGGCAAAGTTGATTTAATTATCCAATTCCGGATGAGAGAGAGAAGCAGCACCAATGATGTGTTCTACGTAATGTTCTGCATAATCCACAAAGAGACAGGCATAACTGGGGCCCATGCAGATACTACACCTTTGATCTGAAGAAAGTGAGAGGAGTTAAATATTCAAAGTAAGAATGAGCTCAGCCACTCAGAGGAGAGTGGTGATGAATGGGGCCGATTCACATCTTCTGTCAAGGAAGAAACGGAGAGCCCCAAAACCATCCTGCTGGGGAATGGATATGTAAAGGGATTGAACATCCCTGGTGAAGAGGGGTTGACAGATGCTGGTAAACTGGAAATTTTTAAAGCCAGATAAGGTGTTAGACAAATCATAGATAAAATTGGGAAAGGACTAGACAACAGGAGATAAATTCAAGTCAAGAATGGAAGAAATTGGTTCCAAGGGCCAGAGCAGGTTGAAACAATGGGTCTGCCTTATCAGCCTTCTTTGTACATTTTGGGAAAAAGTGGACTGCATAAGGTTGTGGGACTCTGAGGTGAGAAGCTGTGGGAGGTAGATTCCCAGATAAGATGAGGTTAGTGCCCATCATGGAGACAATAGCTTGATGTTCAGTGGTGGGGTCATGGTCCAGGGAGAGATAGAATGAGGTAGCTGCAAGCTCGCACTCAGCTTCCTCAAAGTAGATGCCACTACACCAGGTATCATCTTTATTGGCAGGTTTGATTATAAAGTCAGGGTTGGGTCTGAGAGCATGGAGAGTAGTAAATTCAGCAAGTTAGGTTCAAATAGGTGAGGGAGCCGAGACCTTAAGAGAAGCAATGTCACATTGACAGTCCTTAATGAGCAAGTCAAGTACAAGTAAGAGACCAGAGGGAGGCATCCAGGTAGAGGGAGAGTATTAGATGTAGGTGAAGGGGCCTGTGAGGTGGAATGGGACGAGAATCCCTGCCCAAAGAAATAAGGCAAAGAGAATAAAGCTGACTGAAAAAGATCTTAACATTGTGTCATACCCGAAATATACTGAGGTGAGGGGATGAGGAATGATACAAAGTCCTTTGCTGAGTGCAGAACCTTTAACATCAGTGGGGAAGGTCAGAAGGTGTGGTAAATGCCTGATGAGGTAGAGCTAGAGGAAGGGATGGAGTTAGAGAGAAGGAGAAGAAGATTTGAGAAGAGCCTGGCTATCTGAGTTGTTGCAGCTCGCACTCCTTAATAAAGATGTACAGCATGGAAACAGACCCTTCAGTCCAACTCATCCGTGCTGACCAGATAACCCAACCTAATCTAGTCCCACTTGCCAACACCCAGCCCATATCCCTCCACACCCTTCCTATTCATATATCTATCCAGATGCCTTTTAAATGTTGCAATTTAATAGCCTCCACCACTTCCTCTGGCAGCTCATTCCATACATGTACCACCCTCTGCTTGAAAAGGTTGCTCCTTAGGTCTCTTTCATATATTTCCCCTCTCACCCTAAACCTATGCCCTCTATTTCTGGACACCCCCACCCCAGGGAAAAAGACTTTATCCTATCCATGCCCCTCATGATTTTATAAACTTAAATACTTCAGTCTTCCTTGGCAGGGAATTGAACCCCAGTCTCCCACATGACAGACAGGGATACTAACCACTATACTAACAACAAAATACCTCAAAGGAAGAGAAAAAGTTTCTTCTTTAAATGTCAAATGAAGTAGTACGGGGGGGATAACTTGAAGCTGTGCTGATGGAGAGAGAGAGAGGTTGCATATGGCAGTGTGTTACACTGAGTATGGATCTGAGAACAACTGATTGAGGACTGTTGTACATCATGGAGATATGTATGTTTCTGAATGGATTTAAAATACAAAGGTGAAACTTCAGTGGGAATCCATATGGAGTAAGTCTGAGCTGAAGGCAGTCATCGAGGAATGAGATATGGCTATGAAAGCAAATTACGACATATATTCAGTATTGGGCTAGTCCAGATCTGCAGTATACTCCTATCCATTGACTTTCAGCCAAAGTCTTTATAAATGTCTCAACTTATTCATTTGAATGGCTCCAATTGTTCCAGGTCTGATGATGTAGGAAAAGTCTGTAATACTTCTTGAAATAAGCAGTCTAATTCCCCTATATAGTTGATCATAGCTGAATCTGCAAGAAAAGTCAGGCTTTTTGTGAGTATTTGTTTTTACAAACATGTTCAGTTTTAAGAGGAGAATACAATTTGTTAGAAAGTCTATGATATAATTGTAGTGGTTGTAATGAGGTCAGCCAGCTGGACTCATAGAATATGTCACTGATGGTGGCTGTTAATCTGATCCAGACAGGAGCCCTGGCTGACATAAAAAGCTTAAGTGTCAGAGATACTGACACTCTGGTATATGATTCTATATGAGACAATACAATAGTTAAGGACTGGTCATGTGTAAATAAAAGGTGACTTGGTGATGGGATACCCACCGCTGTGGAGTTATTTCAATAAGTACGTTTGTGACAATGGAAATATCTTGGAATTCAGTTCAGTAGAAGTTTCAAGGACTGTGGTAATCTCTTAATCTTCATACTGAATAACTTCACACTGTAGGGTATTCTGTGATTCTAGAAAAGTCTTAGTATCAGCAAACAGAAAAGATGTAGTGTGTGATGGCAGCAAAACCAATTCATCAAAGGCTCATATTTACAACCTTAACTTAAAAATTAGTCCACTGCACAGATAGTCCTAGATCTACTCCACCAAAAGTGCCATAAATCTTCAACTGTCAAATATTTAATTCCTACCACCTAGTTAAAAATGCTCATAAGTTTTTACAAGAGCACCTTACACACACTTAGGGCAGAAGAGAGAAAGTTTAAGACGTGTAAGATGTAGATTGAAAGCAACTTTGAGAAATTACTCAGTGCTAAGACTAAAATTAAAGGGAAATGGGAACATTTTGGGGAGGAAGTCAGTAAGTCAGATTAGCTAGTTATAATCACATTATTTTTGAGATCTTGCTGTGTACAAATTGGCAGTTGTGTTTCCTATATTATTGAAGTGTCTGTGTGCAATCATAAAATCATGTGGAAGCAAGCCATTCAGGCCATCGAGTTCACACTGATCCTCCAAAGCACATCCCACCCACCCACCTCCATCCTAACCCTGTAACACTGCATTTCCCCTGACTAATCCATTCAGACTGCACATCTCTAGACACTATGGGCAGCCAGCTAGACTCACAGAATATGAGTTCACTTATTGCGGCTGTTAATCTGGTCCAGGCAGGAGTCCTGGCTGACATTAAAAGATTAATTGTCAGAGATTTAGCATGGAGAAAGTGAGGTCTGCAGATGCTGGAGATCAGAGCTGGAAATGTGTTGCTGGAAAAGCGCAGCAGGTCAGGCAGCATCCAGGGAACAGGAGAATCGACGTTGCAGCTTCTGAAGTTTATCAGTAGCGTGTTTGCTCAATTACTGACAGTCAAATACAAAAATACATCATTCACATTTTAATGGTGTTTTACAGAAATAGGAGAAAGGCTTTTAGTCAAGAAAAGCTGTAAAGAATGTGAAGAGGCCATTCAGTCCCTCAATTCCATTCCACATGAGCAGCAGTTGAGCACAGAGCTATTGGAGCATGTTACTCTGGAGCAGTTGGAGGACATCCATTTTCACAAACTTGGGATCAGGAGGGAATCATTCAACTGCTTGAAACTGGGACACAGGACACTCAACTGCTCGAGACTGGGGCACAGGAACAGGAGGGAGTCATTCAACTGCTCGATACTGGGACACAGGAACAGGAGGGAGTCACTCAACTGCTCGAGACTGGGACACCGGAACAGGAAGCAGTCGCTCAACTGCTCGAGACTGGGACATAAGAACAGGAGAGAGTCATTCAACTGCACTAGACTGGGATATAGGGACAAAGGCAGTCATTCAACTGCTCGAGACTGGGACACAGGAACAGGAGGCAGTCACTCAACTGCTCGAGACCGGGACACAGGAACAGGAGGCAGTCACTCAACTGCTCGAGACTGGGACACAGGAACAGGAGAGAATCATTCAACTGCTCGAGACTGGGACACAGGAAGTGGAGGGAGTCACTCAACTGCTCGAGACTGGGACACAGGTACAGGATGGAGTCACTCAACTGCTTGAGACTGGGACACAGGAACAGGAGGGAGTCACTCAACTGCTCAACTGGGACACCGGGAAATCTAGAGGCTTGTGAGGCCCGAGGATCCTGTTATGCAGTAGCAGGAGGGGGGGACTCACTCCCCACCAGTATGGGACACTGGGAGAGAATGGGAGTTTGCTTGGAACAAACACAAATATATGAATAAGTTGCATTCGTGGTCCACACAATCCTGCCCCAACATTCACTAAGACCACGGCTGATCTGATTGTGATTCCTTCGTTCCATTGTACGGAGACTGTCCACTCTGCAGCCTCTACTCCATTTGTTGGAAATGTTGCAGACTCAGATGCTGCAACAACAGTCACCATGACTCATCCAGAGGGTCGGGTCTAACCGGATGAGTCTGGATCTGAAGGGTCCAATAACAAGAATGAAAACACAAAATGAAGGTATTGCCAGATGTTTAGTTCTCTCAATTTCGCAATCCAACTCACATAACCAGCCCATCCATTATACTTTCAGGTTGTAGCACTGTGTCGCTATGGCTAGCGTACTGCTGAATGCAACCCAGCAATATCCAGAATGGAACGCTGTGCAGCCCACACCAATACTTGATCTATAATCATGGGCTAATTGTCCAGCTCGGGGAGCTCTGCAGACTGCACTGGTTCATTCATATATAAAACCAGGCTGTTGCATTGTTCAGTAACACTGTGTTAGATCACTGCCCAGTGTGGGGAAACTTGCAGCCAATGTTGGAAGTGACAGGATGTGCAGCTCCCATCCATTTACAGCTCCATATCTCCACTGTGCCTTGACAAGGGGTGCCATTGATGTGAAAATCACTGCGATGTAGAGATGTAAATGGAAACAGTTTAAATACCAATAGTTCTGATTAAGGCGAGTATCACACCAGTATTTAAAGTTGAAATACCTGAGACAATATCCAATGAGGTTTCGTGAATGGTGCAAAGTAAATAAAGGGGGATGGTAATGTTATAGTGGTTGCACTATAATCAACAATGTGAATTAGAGGAACAAATATGCAGGGGGACTGGGGAGACTTGCAGGAACAATAGGGTTGTTACAATAGATGATTTCAATTTTCCTAACATAGACTGGGGCTTCCAGATGGTTAAGAACTTAGATGGAACGTAATTTGTTAAGTGTGTTCAGCAAGGTTTCCACAATCAATATATAGAGTATCGTACTCGGGAAGGGACAAACTTCCACTACTGTTGGGAAATAGGACAGGATAGGTGAAGGAGATAAAGTGTGGGAGCATTTTGGTAAAAGTGATCAGAGTTGTATTAATTTTAAAATAGGTATGGTAGGGACAAGATTGGTCCATAGATTCAAGTTCTAAATTGGGGCAAGGCGTATGTTGTTGGAGTTAGACAGGAGATTGCAGGGGATGATTGGAGTTGATTGTTTCCAGGTAAAAGGATCTCGGGCAAGTGGGAGGGCTTTAAAAGTGAGATAGCTCGAGTTCAAGGTTTCCATTTTCCTATGAGGGTGAAGGTTATGTGAGACTGGAAGAGAGAACCCTGGATGTCAAGAGATATTGAGGCTTTGACCAGAAAAATTGAGGCGTGGCTCATGTACAGGCAGCTCGTATCAAGGGAATCCCTGGAGTATTACAGGGGATAGAGGAGATTACTGAAAAAGGAAATCAGCAGGACCATAAGGGGGTATGGGGTAGTCATGGCTGAGAAGATTAGAGTGAATCCAAATTCAGTATAGGGAAGATAAAGAGCAACTAGAGAGAGAATAGGATGCTAGAAAATCTAAAACCGGCATGCATGCGTAAAACCTCAAGAGATGGGTGAAGTCCTCAATTTCCCCTCTATGTTTATCATGAAGAAATACATGAAGATCTGTGACCTTTAGGAGGTTAGTTGTCATATCTTGGTACTTTCCATATCACAGTAGAGTTGCTGTTGGACATATTAGAACGCAGAAAGTCAGACAAATCTCTTGGTCCTGACCAGATATATCTAAGATCACTGTCAGAGGCGACAGAAAAAGCTTAGGGACAAAGATCCCGGAAGACTTGGCGGTAGCAAATGTTGTGCCCTTATTCCAGAAAGGCTGCGAAGAAAAGCCTAGGAAATGTGGACCAGTAAGCTTCACACCTGTTTTCGGTGAACCACTTGAGAAGGTTCTGAGAAATAAGATATGCATGCATTTGGAAAGACAGAGTTTGACTTGGAGCAGTCAGCATGGCTTTGTGCGTGGCGGATCATGCCTTACAAATTTTGTTAGAGATTTTTGAGGAAATGACCAGGAAGGTTGATGAGAGCAGGGTTGTAGACATATTATATATGGATTTCAGTAAGGCCTTTGATAAAGTTTCACATAGTAGGCCGCTCTAGAAGGCTAGATCGCATGGAATCCAAGGTGAACTGGCAAATTAGACTGAGCTGCCAGTGGAAATGGTTGAAGTCGGTACAATAACAACATTGAAAAGGCATTTGGACAAATACACAGATAGGAAAGGATTAGATGGATACAGAGTAAAGGCAGGGAAATGGCAAATTGGTAGATAAGGTGCAATTACACCTTGGTTTGTTGACAGAGCACGGTGGGCGTATTGGATGGGCGAGTACAGAGGGGGAACATTCCCATCCCAGAAGGTGCCACACCACCAGACCCACCGAGCATGGTCTGTGCTCACTACCGAGTTCAATGCAGTATTTGAGGTCTGAAGAAATGTCCAACAAAACAGGATAAGCATCAATAACCTTCCCCGCTCTGTCAGGAGAAGGGTCACCGTATTTTGTCTGCTCCCTCACAATCACTGTATATCTGTGATTGCAACTACCCCCGAACAAGGCTCATGGTCCCCCACTCTCACTACTGCATGCAACACTTTCTCTCTCTCTCTCCTTTGCAATACCTCCCACACAGTCATAGAATATTCTGGAGAATGCCGATTATAGAATGTTCCAGATAATGTTCCAAATATTTCCCAGTTTCAGGAAAATGGTAGTGGGCCAGTGTGTAACACATAAGAGTTACTTGACTCACCTTAATGATATTAAACCAAAAACAACTTCTAAACACGTCTCGTTATAAATACAATTTCGAGCAAAAAAACATTTTTACCCTCAGGCGTTATCTTGACCGTTATCTGAACTGTACCACTTTCCTTATTATGCATGTTTCTCTTAAACTTTGTCTGTGACTGTTTCTGTCTGTAACAGTTACACAGTCTCCCACTCAGTTGGCAGGACGGCAGGTTAGTGATGTAGAGGCAGAGCAACAGCGCAGGTTCAGTTCCTCACACTGACAAAGATTACCATGAAGGAGACACTCTCTCAGCCTCACCCCATCACCCGAGATGTGGTGATCCTCAGGATAAACCACCATGAGTGGTCTTTCTAATGACAGTTTTTTGGGACTGTATTCTATCAATGTTAGCATTTTAATTTAAAAAAAATATTTAAGAAGAGATTTTAGTATTATAATAAACCAATAACAACACAACTCAAATAACTGAAAAAAATTACATCCAATTTCATGTACATACAAAACAAATTAAAACACTACACAGACAGAAGAAAAAAACAAAACTAAACAAACAATAATGAATAAATAATACAGCTCAGCATAACAAAAGGACAGCTCTTGTTCATCAAGAGCATTAACTGATACACATTTTTATGTTCATAGTTCTTCCTCTCCGGGGGTGGGGGAGTTCAGACATCCAACGCAACAGAATATTTTTCCTAGCACGGAAAGTACAGAATGATAGTATAAAACTTTTTTCCCATATTTATCTTTGGAAAGTACCCTGGGCAGGCCCAGGAAAACAGAAACCAAGTCCATCTCCAATTCAGTCCCCAATACACACTCTATCACATCTGACACAGTGCTCCAATATAGATGAAGTCTGCAGCAGGACCACAAGCAATGAGTAAGAGTGCCTGTAGACATTCTGCATTTAGGACATGCTGAAGATAATCCCACTTTGCATTTTGAGAGACAATTTGGGGTCAGATAGACACTACGAAGAATTTTCAACTGCATGGAATGGGCCCTATTACAGATCAAAATCCTTCGATCATTTTCACAAATAT
>NC_057727.1:64402679-64414500 GCF_004010195.1 Chiloscyllium plagiosum
TTCTACTAATTCTAAATCACTCCAGCAATGTACATCCCTTGCTGTCGACAGTTTAAACCTGGATTCCATTATTCCCGGATGACAACCCGGTGTGCCAATGACAGGGGTAAGAAACATGGTTTTGGCTGTATTGCCCCAATCTGACGCATTGTCATTGATGCTTTAACAATATTGATAATTATTGGGTTATGACAATGCTTCATAAATGTTGTCAATTTAGTTGAGAAAAACAGACTAATAAGGGTTCACTTTATCTAATAGGGTTCAATATCTCGCAGTATTGAAGCCGAGTCCTCAGCTCCCCAGGCCCTAACATAGGATAAAAAAGAGCTTAATTGATAGCTTTTATCTGGGTGATCTACTCCCCACAATCTGTGGGGTAGTTGCAATTTGGTTCGCTTGATAAAGAGTCGCTCATGCTGCCAAATAAAAGAGCTAAACCAGCCATTATGTCTCCTAAATACCTATGTGGGAAACATCAAAGGAAGAATTCACACGGGGTATAGTAAATGAGGAAGGACATTCTTTAATAAGAGCTATCCGACCACGCCAGGATATTGGAAGTGCCTCCCATCTTTGAAGGTTTTGTTTAATTTTGTCAAACAAATGGACATAGTTCACGTTGAATAAATGATCAAAGACGGATGTAATGAATATACTGAAATAGAGAACCTCGCCCCCCTACACCCCCGTGACCATTTAAAAGGAAACCAGGATTTGCCCTCATCAGGAATTTCCCCAAGACCTCCCATAGACATGGCCTCCAATGTTGTAAAATTAATCATAGAGCCCGAAAAGGCGGCAAGCGAATTATTGCATTGCATCACGTGAGCTGCCGAAATTGCGGGATTTGACAAAAACATAAGACAATCTGCATACAACATTATTTTATGTGACTTTTATCCCACTTCTGGGGCAGGCATGTTGGGGTAATATTCCCAATTGTGCAGGATGCCACCGAATCTAAGATTGTTGCAGGGATGGGGAAGAGATCAACCCTCGTGTGCCATTTCTGCGGGTTAAAGAAGAAAATAAAATCCCTCCTTGTAAAGTAGATCTGCCTCCAGACATCCACCACCTCTAGTTCTAGACACAAATCCATTAATTGCTTACATTATAACGAGGGCATTGGGGGAGCTTTGGGCATTCTGTCCATCGTGGGGCCATAAGACAGTCGAAACTTCCTTCTGCAATCATGTGCCATGATGCAAGATAACTGAATTTAGAAAATGCATCTACCAGGATTTTAAAATGGTGCACCGGGTGGCAATAAACATTTAAAATATTGTATTAATTCCCGTAGTTCAAGAATTTGCGATTATGATCCTTCCATGGGTGTTTAATACAATCTAGTAATTTAAATGGAAGATTCTTCCATCCATTATGACTTTTCCCCCACTCTTAGTATTAAAAGACGAGAAATAAACCCAATCGAACCCGCTCTGCTGTAACGTCAAATGTTTGTGTCATCAAGGTGCTTTCCTGCAATAGGACAATTCTCTCTTTTTTAAGACGAGAAAGTATATTTTTCCTCTTGACTGGCAGATGGCACCCCTTAATGTTCCAGGTACACCATATAAGCACATAATTATCCATAACACACTGCAGCAATATTTGAACTCCAGAGAATTTCATATCGAATGAGCATTAATGACAAAAGACTCATCGAGCCTTAAATCTGTACAAACTAAAACTACTGCAACTCACAAGCTCTAAAAACTTTCCAAAGCTAAAACCATAAAAAAGAACGAAACAAAATCCAAAGTACCAATGACACTTGATAGGGTTTTTACCCCCCGCCCCCCCCCCCACCCCGCAACGGGACGCTGACGGCCTTGGTCTCTGTTCTACAACACTGACAAAGGCCCTGCTTTTAATTGTATAGGTCCTGCTCTTGTTTGATTTACCAAATCCAATACCTCGCATTAATCCAAACTAAACTCCATTTGCCACTCGTCAGCCCAGTGAGTGATATTACTGCCACCTCACCTTCCCCTCTCCAGGGGGCCTGCACACTCCGGTCTTGATTTTCACAAAGACCCTGAGCTTGGTTTGCCTTCTGTGGTTAGGGGGAGGAGGGACAGATTGCAGACACAGTCAGTGGGGAGGAGAGGCTGAACAGTAATCAGCGGCCTGGTATAATGTCATGGTTTTAGGAAGAAGGCAGTCACACGTGAGAGTTGGGTAATACTGATCGGTTTTTTGGGGCCAGATATTATGGTCTTTTTCCGTCTCTGGTGTTCAGTAATTAAAATCTTTTCGAGACCCTTCATTGTGAAGAGTGTGTCTGCAGGATTTCTTTCCCTAATTTTGCAGAATACAGATAATAGCGATTAAAGCTGTTCATAGTTAACTTCGATGGCACAGCCCGTACACCCAACAAGGTAAAAGCAATGACTTCAGATGCTGGAAACCAGATTCTGGATTAGTGGTGCTGGAGGAACACAGCAGTTCAGGCAGCATCTGAGGAGCAGTAAAATAATCAGGAAGTGCTTTTGCCCGAAACGTCGATTTTACTGCAACTCGGATGCTGTCTGAACTGCTGTGCTCTTCCAGCACCACGAATCCCGTACACTCAACATCCTACAGTTAAGACAAATATTTTGCACTTGTTTAATACAAAGTGTTTTGTGTAATTTTGTATTGGTAGCCTGATTATAATAAATCCACACCGAGCTGAAAGCTGACGCTTAAAATATGACCCAAAATCTGGATATGGTAGTGTCGTGGGTAATGTCCCTGCCTCTGAGCCAGAGGTCTGGATTTGATTCCTGAACGTTCGTGCTGGTGTTCCAAGCTCTGGACTAGAGGTTCTGGATTCAAGTCCTGCCTGTTTCAGAGGTATGTCACAGCATGTCAGAACAGGCTGATGAGCAAACACACAGGAGAATAATGTTACAGCTTTACGGGTATTGCTGAATGGTGCTAGTGTCCCTATCTCCGGGCACAAAGGTCTGGTGCAAATCCCACAGAAGTGTTTCAAATAACACACCTGAACAAACTGATTAAAACAGATTTAGAATTGTGGCTTGATGGAGAAGGAAGAGGTGTCAGTATTACATTTCAGAATTTAGGCCGAGGATGACTGAAAGTACAGCCATTCATGTTGATTGGAGTCACATTTTGCAGCAGTAAAGGTTTATAAAATCAAAATGGTCATGGATAGGGTGAGTAGTCATGGTGTTTCCCCAGATTGGGGCATACAAAACTAGAGGGCATTGGTTGAAATTGAGAGGGGAAAGATTTTTGACGAGCCCACGAGCACCATTACACGCAGAGGGTGTGCATGTGGAATGAGCTGCCAGAGGAAGTGGTGGAGGCTGGTACAAATACAGCATATAAATGGCATCTGGATGCTGACAGACCTGCCGAGCTTTTCCAGCAATGTCTGTATTTGTTGCAAAATGCATTCATTTTAACACAATATTCGGAATACATTAAACATTCTATTTTTTTAATGACGCAGCGACATATAAACATATCTTCAAATAGACCGAGACCATTTTCTGCTAGTGATGGAGACATAGTTTGGACAACGTACAAGGAGACCTCACATGGTCCAGTTTGGGAGAGGATGGCATTATTGTGTGATTCCGCTCAGATAGAGAGAAAATGTAATCTGCCTGAGAAGGAATGACCGATTACACTCTCTCTCCTTCATTGTTCCTCATGACAGCAATGTGTGCGAGCTAAAACTAAAAAATCTACAGTCATCGTTACCATTCTTATTTTTATAGAATCCCTACAGTGTGCAAACATGCTCTTCGGCACAAAACGTCCATACCAACCTTCCCAGGCCCGCTCCCTCACATTTACTCCATCCGATGCACCTAACCTAGAAACCCCTGAACACTTCGGACAAATTATCAAGCCCAATCCATCTAACCAGCACAGCTTTGGACTGTGGAAGGAAACTGGAGCAACCATTAGAAGGGGAGAATGTGCAACCTCTACACAAATAGTCACCCAAGTCTGGAATTGAACGCAAGTTCCTCGTGCTATGAGGCAGCAGTGCTAACCACTGAGCCACTGTGATACCCTTGGGCGATCCCAGGCCAGAATTCATTGGAATCTCTCCACTGCCTAATGTAAAGGGAATTAAGCCAAATCCAACTGTTCCAAGATGAAATCCCATTGCTAGCAGTTTGTGTGAGTAGAATGTCTTCAGAAGCAGAATAACATTTTGAACAATCTCTCAATTTTTCCTTTTGTCATGAGTTACAATAATATATGGACAAAAGCGCGTTCAACTTGAAATTGCAGAGATTTTGTTTATGTGTGTTTGTGAGAGAGCGAGAGAGAGAGACAGAGAGAGAGAGAGAGAGAGAGAGAGAGAGTGTGTTTGTGTGTGTGTGTGTCAGTGTTTTTAGAAAGGGAAATATCGATTCTTTATTTGCAATATCCAAACAGTTTGCCATTCATCTTTCCACCATAGTTTAAGTAACATTGCTCTGGATCATAAACGTGCTATTTTAGCAGATTAAAGAAATTAGCCTGACTTGTTGCTAAAACTGACCCTGACCCAGTCTGAGATCGATATCATCGGCCTTATCACAAACCTGGTTACATTTGACATTTGTTGTGAGCAGTGGAGCAGTTGGAATTGAAAAGGAAACATGACCCGAAAAGTCGGGGAATTATAGACAGGTGAGACTGATGTCAGTGGTGGGTAAGTTCTTGGAGAGGATTCTGAGGGAAAAGATTTACATACATACTTATGCACGAAACGTCGATTCTCCTGCTCCTTGAATGCTGCCTGACCTGCTGCGCTTTTCCAGCAACACATTTTTCAGCTCATACGTTTGGGAAGGCAAGGGCTGATCGGGGTAGTCAACGTGGCTTTCTCCATGGGAAATCATGTCTCATTAATTTGATTGAGTTTTATGAAGAGGTGACAAAGAAGATTGNAACATTCCAATTGGTAGGCAGATGAGTAAGGTTCGGTCACACGAGATACAGAGGAGGCTAGTCAGAATTGGCTTGAAGGAAGTGGGATATTTTGCAGACTGGAGGCTTGTGAGCAGCAGTGTGCTGTAAGAATCGGTGCTGACTTCACTGAATTTCATCATTTATGAATATTGGGGCCAAAGTTAGTAAGGTTACAGATTATATCAGAAAGGTGGTGTGGTAGATTATCTCAGAGTACAACGAGACCACAATTAGATGGGACAAAGGGACAAGGAGTGACAGATATAATTAAATTTCGATAAATACGAGCTTTTGCATTTTGGGAAGGCAAATCAGGGCAGAAATTATACACTTAATTGTAAGGTCCTGGGGCGTGTTGTGGTGATTAGGTTGAGGTGTCAGAGGCTGAAGGGTGACATTATAGAGGTTTGTAGAATCATCAGAGGCATGGATATTCTGAACAGCCATGTTCTGCTCCCCAAGATAGGGGAGTCCCGAACAAGAGGGCATAGTTTGAAAATGAGAGGGCGAATAATTTAGAATGGACCTGAAGGTAAATGTTTCACACAGAGAGTAGTGTGTGTGCAGAAAGTGCTACCAGAGGAAGTGCTGAAGGCGGCGACAATTGCACATTTAAAATGTAACTGAAAGAGGAGGGATATTGGCCAAATGCTGGCAAATAGGACTAGGTCAGATTTGATATCTGATCGGAGTGAACAGATTGGACTAACGGGTCTGTTTCCGTTCTGCATGACTGTCAGATTCTATAAGAGGGATGGCGAAAGATTCTGAAAGGACCTTTCAAGTGTGAATTCTCTTCACTGGAAGTTTACTGTGCCTCTGTGTTCACATGGATTGAAAGCTGTTTAGGTAAATATTTGACAGGGAAGTGAGTCACGGGTAATTGTATACAGACAGGAAAGTGGGGCTGAGTCCATAATCTTAGACCCTGGTGGAGAAGGCTCAAAGTATCTAATGTCCCACTCCTGCTCCTCAGTCCCATGTTTCTGCACTCCATCCAGCCCCGCATACCTGCTGGACAGGAACAGTTGGAGGCCACTTAGTCCTATAACCTGTTGCACAGAAACAGAGGAGACTATTAAGCCTCTCAAGGCTGTCACACACGCTTTGAAGTGATTTGGGAAATGCAATTGGTAAATTCAGGCACGGGTATGAAACAGGCCCCTCATCTCTCATTACAGAGCTTCCCCTCTCTGCAACTTGTGCTTCATTTGTTGGTCATGTTTAGACTCAGATTCACTGAGAATACAGCCGCCATACCTCACCAAGAGATGGCTCACAAAATCCTCTGGTCTCCCTGCGTGCAACATTCCCTAACAGACATTCATGAAAATAACACCCATTAACTTTCCAATAACAGAATGTGAGAACATCAGAAACAGGGGCAGGTCGTTCACTCCCCAAGCCTGCCTTGCCCTTCACTAAGATCATGACTGATCTGCTCTCTGTCTCAAATCCTCTTTCATACCCAATTCATCATTGCCCTCAACTCTCTGTCAGGTCAATATCCATCTTCCTCCTCTTCAAATACGTTCAGTCATTTTTCTCCCCAACACTCTTGAGACGAGAAATCCTGACATTCAATCCCACCTGTTTGAAGAAAACACTTGCTGCTCCGATATCATGGTTTATTGGGATGAACAAAAGAGGTTGAGACAAGGGTTCTGGTACAAATGACTGGCCCTGATATCAAGGCAGTGGTTGACGTCTGCTGACATCAAGGAGCTAAACAAAACTGGACTTAATGGGAATCAGAGAAAACTCTGCAGTGTTTGGAGTCAAACATGGCACAAAGGAAGATGTTCATCATCTCAGTCCTGGGTCACCTCTGTGCGAGATCCTCAGGGTAGCTTCCTCTTCACAAACAGCTTCAACTGCTTCATCAATGTCTCCCCTCCCCACCCTCCCCACCATAAGATCAAAGTGGGGATGGTCACTGAAGATTCCACTTATGTTCAGAACATTTTGTACCCCCTTCAGCTCCTGAATAAGTCTGTGTCAATGTGCAGCAAGACCCAGACACCATTGAGACTTGTGCTGTTAAATGGTCCGTAACATTCATCTACCAGCACTGCCTGGCACTGCACATTGCCACAGTAAAATAAGAGTTCATTCAGCACCTCACGCTGGTTTCACAGGAATATGAGGAAGCCATTCAGCCCATTGACACTATTGGAGAAGAACAGGGACAGCCCATTCAGTGCCTCCAGCATATTACTCAGGAAGAGAAGGAGTCTAGTGTGATGGACCACACCAGAGCCCCTCGAAAATATTGGAAGGCTTTAACCTAGACTCTATTATTTTTATTTTAAACGGAATATAAAGTGATTGTTACAGATGCAATGTGACATGTCAAACTACTTGGTGTGAAGCTAAACACTATTTATTGAAATACGAAAGATAAAATGAAAGCAAATAAAGAGGAATTTAGAAAAATGTCGTTCTATTAGACAAGTTAACAGAATAACAAATCTAGGAACTATTACTAATTAACTGAACCAATATAGGAAAATCCCATAAACACAGCCCCTGGCAGAAAGGAAAATTCAGACAAACATTGTTACAAACATTTCTCTAATCCAGGAATTAAAACCAGCACCAAGAGAAAATTCAGAGAGAGTAGCAGCCAGGAGATAGTCACTGAAGCTTCCAACTCTGGAGACCCCAATAGTTTCTGATGCTACTTAGAAACCAAAACCCAGTGATCGTAATTTGTGAGAGCTGCCACACCCATTCAGTCTGCATTAAAATTAACCCAAAACCTCCCTAGCTGTTTACTCAGTGGCCTTAACTAACCAGTTTGGTAACGATCATTCAATCTCTCTCTGAAAAGAAACCAGGACAAAATAACCTCTCAAAGCCTGCAGCATCATCACACTTGTCAGTACATCGAGCTGTCAAACAGGAACCAGGGGTAACCCAATCAGGCCCTTGGTCCTGTCCAATCGGAAGAGGAAGAAGCCATTCAGTCCCGTGCGTCACTTACATCGGAATAGGAGGAGGCCATTCAGCCCATGAAGTCTCTTACACGGGAACAGGAGAAGGCCATTCAGCCCCTAAAGCCACTTCCATCGCAACACGATGAGGCCATTCAGCTCCTTCAGTCTCTTACACAGGAACAGAAGGAGGCCATTCAGCACCTAAATTCACTTACACAGGAACAGGAGGAGGCCATTCAGCCCTTGAGTCACTTACACAGGAACAGTACGAGGCCATTCCCCCTCAACGCACTTGCAAAGGGATAGAATGAGGTAATTGATGCTGATTCCTGATGAATGGCTTATGCCCAAAACGTGGATTCCCCTGCTCCTCGGAGCTGCCTGACCTGCTGTGCTTTTCCAGCAATCTACTCTCTACTACAATCTCCAGCATCGGCAGTCCTCACTGTCTCCAGATTGATGCTCCAACATGATGAACAAGTGGAGCAGAGGCTGCACAGACAGACTGCTCTACGTTGTCCTCCTGGCTCCGTTGCTCATGACACACACGTTTGATTTTAACGTGGTTTTCTAGTGTTGAGGAGGGAAGCCATATGTCTTGTGTGAAGTCTCAAGAAGGCACCTTCCATCTCCAAGAAGCCAGCCTGGTGTTCTCTATGTAGGGCGGAAGTTGGTGGGAATGGCTACCTGTTTCAGATCGAAGGTATTGTGGCTGCTGTTGGGGATTGTATGCAACCTGATGTCCAGTAGGGGCTCACATACCGACTGCACAATAACATGGGGATAGTTAATTTAGGCATATAAACTATTAGGAAAGTCACGTTAGACTGATGAATCGACTCTCTATGTTCAAATAATGCTGATCTTGCTCATGTTGATCTTGTCGATTGCTTGTCTTGTGCAGTGTAACCTGTATGCCTTACTCTGTCGAAGTCTATTTCCACACTATTATCTGTCTGGCCATGCTTACTATGATCTGCCTCCACTGCTCAGAAAGAAAGTGTTTCCTTGTACTGAGGTACACGTGACAATAAATCACACCAATCAGTCCTGGGTAAAGTATGGAATTTCTCACCCTATCAACGTGTCTTTTGGAAATACACCTGCTACACCTCGTTTCAGCATCACCATTTCTTCGTATTTCACAGCTTTGCAGATTAAACTCTCAGGTTCTTCACTCTACCCTTATGATACCGCCATCTGTATCTGTGGGAAGGATATCATTCCTTACAAAGGAGATCAAATCTGTAGAGAGTATCCCAAAAGCTCTCTCCGCAAGGCTCTACAACAGCAGGTTGATGGCTTTACTTATATTCTCAAATCATCTTACAATGAAGGACAGCATACCATTGACTGCACCCATTACTTACACAGGGTTTGATTCAGAGCAGTCAGAGTAGACTTATGAGTGGGCGATCATGCTTCCCAAATTTGTTAGCGTTCTTTGATGAAGTGACCAGGAAGGTTTACGAGGACAGAGCTGTAAATTTAGTCTCTATGGATTTCAGTAAGGTCTTTGATAAGGTTCCACATGACAGGCTGCTCTGGAAAGTTCCATCACGTGGAATGCTGGGGGAACTGGCCAGTTGGACACACAGTTGGGTTGATGATCGGAAGCAAAGGGTTTAGTGGAAGGATGATGGTCAGACTGGAGGCTGTGTCCATTGCTGTTTGTTATCTATGATTTGGTTGAGAATGTACAAGGCATGATTAGTAAGTTTGCAGATGACACTAAAATAAGTGGTAGCGTGATCAGTGAGGAAGTTTATCAGAAATTGCAGCAGGACTTTAATCAGGTGTGGAAGTGGGCCGAGAAACGGCAAATGAAATTTAATATAGATGTGTGAGGTCTTGCATTTTGGAAACTCAAATCAGGGTAGGTGTTTCACGGTGGATGGGAGGGTCTTAAGGGGTGCAATCGGCAGAGAGACCTTGGTTTTCACGGGCACGGTTCTCTAAGAGTAGAGTCACAGGTAGACAGGGCAGCGAAGAAGGCTTTTAGCACATTGGCCTTCATCAGGCAGGATGTTGAGTATAGAAGTATGGAACGAAAGCTACAGTTACACAGGACTTTGGTACGGCCGCACTTGGAGTATTGTGTTCAGTTTTTGTAACCTTGTTATAGGGAAGATGTTATTAAATTAGAAAGAGTGCAGAAGAAATTTACAAAGACGTTGCCAGGACCCAATGGACTGAGTTATAGGGAGAGGTTGGACAAGCTAGGACCTTTTCGTTAAAGTGTAGGGGACTGAGGGAGTCCTTATAGTGCTGTATAAAATCACGAGGGATATGGATAGGGTTAATGATCTCAGTCTTTTTCCCAGGTGTACAGAATTGAGGATTAGAGGGGATCAGTTTAAGGTTCAAGGGGAAGGAATAAAAGGGAACCTGAGGGGCCACCTATTTACACAGAGGCTGGCACATGGATGAGCTGCCAGAAGATGTGGTTGGGGGGGTGAACATTAACAACATTTCAATGCATTTGGATAAATATGTCGATAGGAAAGGACTGGAAGGATATAGGCCAACTGCAGGGAAATGGGGCTAACGTGGATGGACATTTACAAGGTGGCGATGAACCCCTCTGTTAATTAAAACCAAACACCCAGAAAAGCTCGCCTCGCCTCGTAATCTGTTAAAATATGATTGACACAGATCTCCTATATTCGACTATTTAAACAAAAATTAACAAGTTTGTTTCTTAACTTTAATAGTGAACACTAAACATCAACTATTCACAAATACAAGCTACTTACTATCTGACTCCAACTCTGTAAAAATATGCTGTTCCAACAGCCCACATATTAAACATTACAATCTCAAGACCACAAAGTCTCTATCTTCCCCATTGTGTTCACTCTTTCAAGTGCTGATCTCCCTGGGTCATTTTTTTATTGCAAGTAGGTTTGCATGAACATGTATCTTTGATAGAGAGTGTTTGAGATGGCCAGTTAGCACTCCTGCTCTACAGCAGTTGCTCTGCTGTTGGATGGCAGTAGCTCTCCCACCAGTGTTCAAAATGCTGGGTTTGTATACGCCCCATGATATAGTAATTCTCATAATTTGGTTGATGTCCAGCTATCCAAACAATAATAGTCAAATTCTGTTGGCTTCTGATTTCCTGAGCGTTATTTAAACTCTTTCGTTGCATTTGAATGGCTGTCAAAACAGCAACCAAAACTCAGGTATCCATTTCTCAGCTAATGGTGACATGTGGAATAGTTTGACCTTTAGCTGGCATCTGTGGCTTTAATTTCTATTCGGCAAAACCCGTTCTGTTTTAAAGTACCCTACATGTTTTTGGCTTCGTAACATCTCCCCCGCTTCAGGAAATAAAATGAACCAGTGGAATGAAAAGATGGCTACCTTTCTTTTCCTCTAATTCTTAATTCCAATTTTATGAAATACGAAAGTATTAATCTCAGTTATGTCATTCATATTAATTCTGCACACCATTATAACACTGGAATAAGGTAATTCTTATCTACACTTTTTCCTTTAAATCCGCTTTAACACATCTGCTATCACATTGGAGGAGCCACAGCATGTACATTTTGTAAGTTTAACGTCGGGAAGGTAAAACTCCCATGAAATAGTCTCATATTATGCTCTTTAACTATTCCAAAAAATGCGAGAGATTTGTCATTGTTCACAACCATGTCCGACAATTTGTTTGTCATATACACATTGAAATATTGTCAGGCCATTGCGAAACATAATCATTCTTGTTCAATAATGGAGATTTTGTATTTTTTTTTCTGGTGGATATTGAGTGTTTTCGACAAGTAGCCAATTAGCCATTCAGTTCCATTATCATCTTTCTATATCAATACATCTCTGACCCCTATATCCCGAGCATCAAACACAATTTTCAAAGGGTTTCAAAATATTTAGTATAGCTAAAACTGGTGCGGTGATTAATCCTGCTTTAAAATTCTCAAATGCCTCCTGGC
>NC_057727.1:64414670-64419911 GCF_004010195.1 Chiloscyllium plagiosum
TTGTATTCCATGGGGTCAACCTTCCATGTCCAATGTAATGTCCCAAGAACGTCACCTCTGCCTTTGCGAATTCTGTTTTCTTTAAGTTTATTGCCAAGTTTGCTTCTTGTAATCGTTCAACATGCTCTGCCAACTGTAACATGTGAGCTTTCAATCACTTGCCAAAGATCACTACATCATACAGATAAGCTGCACAATTTGTTCATTTGGCCACAGCTCTGTTCCTGAGTCTTAAATGTGTCTGGAGCATTATTTACCCATATAAAATACTCGATAAAGTTTTTTGTCATCTCCAGTGTCTTTACTAGATAGCTTAACTGACTCCACATTTTTTTTTAATTTGAAAGGGGCCACTAAACCTGGCTTTGAAGAGATTTCTTACCACTGGTGACAATACGACTACGTCATCCCCACGGGAAATCCTCAATGTTTCAGATTTTTTATCTGCCACCTGCTTCACTCTATGTTGTGCTCTTCAGATACGATTTAGCTAACTCACCTACTCCATCTACTCTCTCCTTCACCTCACACACAGAATCCAAGCGTGAGATTTCCGACTTTGGTCCTGTCAATTTATATTTAATTAATTTCAAAGGACCTCTCACTTCACAAACGAATATTTTCTCAGAGGAAGTAAACTGAGTAGATTTATTTGGGCCATCTCTAATGGCAAACAATATGATGGGACACCTTTATTCCAATAATTCGGGTAATCATAACAGTACGCTGTTAACATGGTCTTCAGCGTCTGATGCTAACTTTCCAAGGCTCCCTGGGATTCAGGATCCGACGCACTTGATTTAAACTGATGTATGCTGAAGCTATCCATGACTTCCTTAAACAGCTGAGCGGTAAAATGAGATCTTTGGTCTGACTGAATCTTACTGCCTAGCCCACAGCGAGTAAAGATAGATACCAACCCCACCACTTCCTTTTTTATCTTAACTTTCCGTAATGGAATTGCCTCTGGAAATCTGGTAGACACATTCATTATTGTCAGCAAATATAGGTTTCCACTTCTATTTTAGGAAGGGGAGCTGCACAATTAATCATAACCCACGTGAAATGTTCTTCGAATGCAGTAATTGGCAAGAAAAGTGCTGGTTTTATTACTGCCTGTTACTTACCTACCATTTGGTATGTATGTCATGTACAAAAAAATTAACCACATCCTTGTGCATTCCAGGCCACTAGAAATGCTTTTGTACCTCGGCTTGAGTCTTCTGTACACCTAAGTGACCGCCTGCAATTAGTTTATGTGCTAGCCATAACATTGTATGCTACAGCTAACACAATGTGGTGCACTTCGGACAATTTCCCTTCTGCACTAACCTATCGGGGTCTCCATTTTAATTTTAGAATTCTATCTTAGAGTTAATAACATTCGACAATATATTCTGATTCCTTTTCTGTGTATGTGTGTGTGTGTATACATCTGTTGTAAGTCCATTAGCCTTTTAGGACAAAACACCTCTGCCTGATCCTCTGCCTGTTCAGGTTTTTCCTGCACCCTGACATCAAACAGGGTGTCAGTTCACTAAGCATCAACTCATTTGCCTTTTTCTTTAGTTTTTCCTTCCTGCTGTAACTTATGACAGTAGAATCTTGTTACTACACACTCTGGAAAAAATCCTCGGTATTTTTCTTTTAACTCCACAATTCCCTAGTCTTCCGTTGGCTTCTCCACCACAAGGGGTGCGTCTCCCACCTCGCCTCCTGCTCAATCGTTCCCAAGAACAAACTGTATTCCGAGAACTGACACTCTGTTACTCACTGTCACTGTTACTTCCCCAACCTTGATTTGGCACTGCATCCTGATGTTTCACAAGGGAATGCTTAATTTCTGTCCCCATTCCACAAATTAACACGCTCTTGATTAACATGCCAGAAAGAGTGAAAACACTTTCATCTCTTAGTATTAGCGGCCGAGAGAAAGTGAGGGCTGCAGATGCTGGAGATGAGAGTTGAAAAGTGTGGGGCTGGAAAAGCACAGCACGTCGGCAGCATCCGAGGGGCAGGAGCGTTGACGTTTCAGGCATAAATCCTTCATCAGGAAAGTGGGAGGTAAGGGAGGGAGAAGGAGATCGAGAAATAAATAGGAAGGTGGGGGTAGAGCTGGGTGGAAGGGAGCTTGGAAGGCGATAGGTAGATGCAGGTGGGGTGTGATGGTTATAGGTCGGACAGGAGGGTGATAGGACACCAATGGTTATAGGTCGGACAGGAGGGTGATAGGACACCAATCGGTGGTAGGACAGCTGGAACCCTCAAACTGTACCGCATCAATGTTGACTTCACCAAATTCCAAATCTCCTCTCCACCAACCTTTCCCAGATCCAACTGTTCATCCTAGTACTGCCATCTTGAGCCGCCCTAATTGGCCATCTTCCTTCCCACCTATCGACTCCACCCTCCCCTCCGACATATCACTATCACTCCCACCTACATCTTCTTATTGTCTTCCCAGTGACCCTCCCACCAGCCCAACTACTCCCCTCGTATTTATCTTTCAGCCCCATTGTCCCCCCACCACGTTCCTGACGATGGGTTTATGCCTGATATTCGATTGTCCTTCTGTGTAGTTGCTGCCTGAATCTGTTGTGCTTTTCTGGCGCCTCACTTCTCAACTATTAGAGACTGAGCAGAACCCATATCTCACAAAATTATAATTCTTGTCCTTCTGCCCCTGTTCTTTCTGAGTAAACTTTATCTACAGAGGCGAATTCTTTCAGAGATCAGGCACTGCCTCTATACCCAGCCCTTGCCTCGGCTGTGCACTCTCCTGCAGGTCCTCGGCTCTACTTGGGGTCTCCTTTACCAGGTTCACTAATTCCATTGGGCTTAGCCTCTTCTACCACATCTTTCCCCAAAGTGTCTTCATTCCACGCCCATCATGGTGTGTCCCAGCTTACTGCAGTGAAAGCATCTTTTCCCAGTGCCCTTCTTTAACCATCGGCACTGTCATTTTATGTATTACACTCCCTTATAGTGAGAACACCTGAGGCCTTTCACCACCTTTCAACTCCTTTGCGCTTCTTTTTTCACCTGTGGTAAAGTATTGTGCGCTACTGTTCGCTTTGTAATGTGTGATCGTCCCTTCTCCCAATTTCTATCCCTCACAGGATGTAAATCCTGCGAGAAGCTAAATATCATCCCATGCCCCAGTGCATATTTACCTGCCATTTCTGCCGTGCTTCTCACTTCTTGAATTTTCAGTACATTCACATGAATTCTATCTATCTCTGTCAGTGAGTCTTTTAACTTCTCCAGCAAATTAATCTCCCTTCAAGCCTCACAGGTCTTATCCATTTTTAAGGCCAGCACCCACTTATCAAAATGACTGGGGTTACTTCTTTCAAACTCAATATAAGACTGTCCTGGTTCCGTCTCTATTTTTCTGAACTTCTGTCTATATGCTTCTAGTACCAATTCATAACCAATCAAAATAGCCAATTTGACATCTTGAAAATCTCTTGACCCCCCATCTGAGAGCGCTGCACATACCTCACTAGCTATGCCCACCAGCTTAGTCTGAACTAGCATTACCCACAAGTTCACTGGACACGTCATCTGACTAGCCATTTTTTCAAATGAAATAAAAATGGTTTTGACATTTTTCTCACCGAAATATGGCAAGTTATTAACATAGTTTTATACATCCCTATGTTCTCCCTTCGTCTCCATCCTGTTAATTTAACTTTCTTGTCTAATTCCCCACTTCTGAATTTCAAATCCTCTCTCTCCTTTCCTCTCTTTCTCTTTCTTCTCTCCCTGTTTCCTTCCCTTTATTTATCTTCTATCTCCAGTTGCCACATTTGCAATTTAAGGTTTTTCTAACTCAACTGCAGATACATCAAAGTGCTTGACCAACTCCATTAAAATTTCAGCTTCCCTTTTCTCCCTGGTTAAACCCAATTCCAACCTGTTTGCTAATTCTAAAAAATGTCCTCCTTCTGTGCTTCTCAACTTTCTTGGAAAATTTGGGAACCTCTTTAGTAATGTTAAAAGCCATTTCCCTCACTTTTGATTTAATCAACCACAAGTAACAAAATTAAACGAATTTTCGCACTGGTTTTATTTGAAGATCAAAATCACTAATTACAATGAGTTCGAATTTGCTGGGACCTTTTGTACCCCAAATCTGTTCAAGTCGGTCCAAATCCCATACGGCAAGGCCCCAAACTGTTATGACATCACTGTCGAATCCCTCTGTTAATGAAAACCACACACCCAGAAAAGTTCACCTCACATCATAATTTGTTAAAACGTGAGCGACAGAGAACTCCTAAATTCCACTAATGAACAAAAAATAACAATTTATATGTGTGCAAGTTAGCTCGCTGAGCTTGAAGGTTTGTTTTCAGAAGTTTCGTCACCATGACTAGGTGACATCATCAGTGAAAGTCTCCGCTGAAGCTCTGGTGGTATGTCCCGCCTCTCTATTTATAGGTCTTGGTTTCTTAAAGTGGGTGATGTCATTTCCGATTATTTTAACAAGACAATGTAGACAGGATCTAAATTGATCCGTTTATTGATGGACTTCTGGTTAGAACGTCATTCCTCTTAGAAGGTACTTGCGTGTCTTAACATGTATGTGTGCTTTGTCCCAGTCAAAGTGGTGCCTTTCTTTGTCTGTAGGTATGGAACATAGTGATAGTGGGTCATGTCTTTTGATGGCCAGTTGGTGTTCATGTATCCTCTCACACGACAACAGGGCAGTTTCAATGGTGGAAATGTGATTTTATACACACTGTTTAATCAATGTGTATGCAGATAAGTAGCATTTTTCACATGTGCACAACACATTATAAATGAACAACAGAGACACAGTTAACGAAAAATGATGCATATGATGTATAAAATTGATAAAACATTAAAACATTATTTGATACTCTTAACGTTCCCTCCTTTTCTGGAATTCCCAACTCTACTCTCTCATTCTTATTAGGATGTGTGCTCCAAATTCTTGATTCTAGTGTCCCAATTTATTTCAGTTGATCCCCTTTCTAACGTGACTTCAATATATTGGCCTGCTGGGTTCTTTCCAAAGCGAGTGTCTGTCATATTATTGGAGATAAATATTCTGGCGTCAGACTCAGCATTTGAACATATTACTCTGTTGTACAGGCACTGTACAAAAGACCACAGCTCACAGGCATTGCCAAAACATTGGGGGATGTTCATCTCCTTCTTTCGATAATGTAATTTTCTCATTTTCCAAATCTCCATATCTATATCCTCTCT
>NC_057727.1:64420411-64427239 GCF_004010195.1 Chiloscyllium plagiosum
ATACATGTACCACCCTCTGCTTGAAAAGGTTGCTCCTTAGGTCTCTTTCATATATTTCCCCTCTCACCCTAAACCTATGCCCTCTATTTCTGGACACCCCCACCCCAGGGAAAAAGACTTTATCCTATCCATGCCCCTCATGATTTTATAAACTTAAATACTTCAGTCTTCCTTGGCAGGGAATTGAACCCCAGTCTCCCACATGACAGACAGGGATACTAACCACTATACTAACAACAAAATACCTCAAAGGAAGAGAAAAAGTTTCTTCTTTAAATGTCAAATGAAGTAGTACGGGGGGGATAACTTGAAGCTGTGCTGATGGAGAGAGAGAGAGGTTGCATATGGCAGTGTGTTACACTGAGTATGGATCTGAGAACAACTGATTGAGGACTGTTGTACATCATGGAGATATGTATGTTTCTGAATGGATTTAAAATACAAAGGTGAAACTTCAGTGGGAATCCATATGGAGTAAGTCTGAGCTGAAGGCAGTCATCGAGGAATGAGATATGGCTATGAAAGCAAATTACGACATATATTCAGTATTGGGCTAGTCCAGATCTGCAGTATACTCCTATCCATTGACTTTCAGCCAAAGTCTTTATAAATGTCTCAACTTATTCATTTGAATGGCTCCAATTGTTCCAGGTCTGATGATGTAGGAAAAGTCTGTAATACTTCTTGAAATAAGCAGTCTAATTCCCCTATATAGTTGATCATAGCTGAATCTGCAAGAAAAGTCAGGCTTTTTGTGAGTATTTGTTTTTACAAACATGTTCAGTTTTAAGAGGAGAATACAATTTGTTAGAAAGTCTATGATATAATTGTAGTGGTTGTAATGAGGTCAGCCAGCTGGACTCATAGAATATGTCACTGATGGTGGCTGTTAATCTGATCCAGACAGGAGCCCTGGCTGACATAAAAAGCTTAAGTGTCAGAGATACTGACACTCTGGTATATGATTCTATATGAGACAATACAATAGTTAAGGACTGGTCATGTGTAAATAAAAGGTGACTTGGTGATGGGATACCCACCGCTGTGGAGTTATTTCAATAAGTACGTTTGTGACAATGGAAATATCTTGGAATTCAGTTCAGTAGAAGTTTCAAGGACTGTGGTAATCTCTTAATCTTCATACTGAATAACTTCACACTGTAGGGTATTCTGTGATTCTAGAAAAGTCTTAGTATCAGCAAACAGAAAAGATGTAGTGTGTGATGGCAGCAAAACCAATTCATCAAAGGCTCATATTTACAACCTTAACTTAAAAATTAGTCCACTGCACAGATAGTCCTAGATCTACTCCACCAAAAGTGCCATAAATCTTCAACTGTCAAATATTTAATTCCTACCACCTAGTTAAAAATGCTCATAAGTTTTTACAAGAGCACCTTACACACACTTAGGGCAGAAGAGAGAAAGTTTAAGACGTGTAAGATGTAGATTGAAAGCAACTTTGAGAAATTACTCAGTGCTAAGACTAAAATTAAAGGGAAATGGGAACATTTTGGGGAGGAAGTCAGTAAGTCAGATTAGCTAGTTATAATCACATTATTTTTGAGATCTTGCTGTGTACAAATTGGCAGTTGTGTTTCCTATATTATTGAAGTGTCTGTGTGCAATCATAAAATCATGTGGAAGCAAGCCATTCAGGCCATCGAGTTCACACTGATCCTCCAAAGCACATCCCACCCACCCACCTCCATCCTAACCCTGTAACACTGCATTTCCCCTGACTAATCCATTCAGACTGCACATCTCTAGACACTATGGGCAGCCAGCTAGACTCACAGAATATGAGTTCACTTATTGCGGCTGTTAATCTGGTCCAGGCAGGAGTCCTGGCTGACATTAAAAGATTAATTGTCAGAGATTTAGCATGGAGAAAGTGAGGTCTGCAGATGCTGGAGATCAGAGCTGGAAATGTGTTGCTGGAAAAGCGCAGCAGGTCAGGCAGCATCCAGGGAACAGGAGAATCGACGTTTCGGGCATAAGCCCTTCTTCAGGAATGGGGAAAGTTTGTCCAGCAGGCTAAGATAAAAGGTAGGGAGGAGGGACTTGGGAGAGGGGCGTCGGAAATGTGATAGGTGGAAAGAGGTCAAGGTGAGGGTGATAGGTCAGACTGGGGTGGGGGCGGAGAGGTCGGGAAGAAGATCTCAGGTTAGGAAGGCGGTGCTAAATTTTTCCAGCAGGCTAAGATAAAAGTATAGGCCACCAAATAATATCACATTGGGACGGACAACAAACACAGAAATAACTAATGCCTGTAAAAACAGTATGACTATTATCATGGGGGATTTTAATTTATATGTAGGTTGGTTGAACCAGTTTGGTCAGGCAAGCCTTGAGGAGGATTTCATCGAGTGCACCCATGACAGTTTTCCTGAACAGTATGTAATGGAAGCAATGAGAGAGCAAGCCATCATTGATCTGGTCCTGTATAATGAGACAGGAATAATTAATGACCTCAAAATTAAGGATCCTCTTGGAAGGAGTGATCACAATATGGTTGAATTTAGGACACAGATGGATTGTGTGAAGATAAAACGCAATACCAGGATCCTGTGCTTGAACAAGGGGGACTACAATAGAATGAGGAAGATCCTGGCTAAAGTAGACTGGAAACAATGATTTTATGGTGGAACAGTTGACTAGCAGTAGAGGACTTTCAAAGAAAATTTCGGGAAGTGGAAGAGATGCTGTGGAGGGCATCGTCGACCACGTCGGGGGGGAGATTGCGGTCCTTGGAGAAGGAGGCCATCTGGGTTGTGCGTTTTTGGTACTGGTCCTCCTGGGAGCAGATGCGGCGGAGTCGAAGGAATTGGGAGAATGGGATGGCGTTTTTACAGGGGGCAGGATGGGAGGAGGTGTAGTCCAGTTAGCTGTGGGAGTCGGTCGGTTTGTAGTAGATGTCCGTGTTGATTCGGTCGCCTGAGATAGAAATAGAAAGGTCGAGGAAGGGGAGGGAGGAATCTGAGACTGTCCAGGTGAATTTGAGGTCGGGGTGGAAGGTGTTGGTGAAGTGGATGAACTGTTCAACTTCCTCGTGGGAGCACGAGGCGGCGCCGATACAGTCAGAGATTTAGCATGGTCAGTCCACCTAACCTGCACATCTTTGGGCTCTGGGAGGAAACTGGAGCACCCGGAGGATACCCAAGCAGACACAGGGAGAATGTGCACAGAAACAGTTGCCTGAGGGTCCAGGTCCCTGGCACTGAGGTCTGCAGTGCTAACCACTGAACCACTGTGCCATTAAGATCGTATTGATGCCACCACAATCGCAAGTTATTTTTCTTTGTGGAGTCAGCATTTGCCCTGTGGTCAGAAACACTGCCACGATGAATGGTAGAAATACTGAAATATGAGAGTGAGTATCACTCTCTGAAATTTGAAATTTTCTGATTCTTCCATCGTACGAGTGTATAAAAATACCATTCAGTGTTTAAATGAAGCAGCACTGGCTAAGTGGGTCTCTGGTTCAATTACCCATTCATACTGAGTTAGCTGTTTACATCCAACATTTTATTCTTATTGGAACCTGAGGGGAAAAAGTCAGCCAAAGTGCCAGCTCCTCTTCTGTGTCTTATGGCCTCTACTGGAAAATCCTGAGCAGGATTAGAATTTTTTTTCCTTGCCCATTCCTATTATTTCAGTTGTCTGCTCATGCTTGCTAACAAAACGCATGTAAAGAATCGTTTGGTGAAGTGCCAGTAGACTGTACACCTAGTTCAGCAATTAATCTCAAGTTGACAAGTTCAGAAGTGTAGAGGAGAAAGCATTCTTTTCAAATGTTGATAGTCAGAGGTGTAAAGAAGTAAAACGATCTTATTGCTGAGTAAATAATGAATACTTTTGAAAATACCAAATTCTGATTTCGTTTCAAAGATTTCTTGAATTGATTGCATCTCTTATTTGTTCTTTTCTCCAGAGGCAGCATTTACACTAATGCTATACTGGGAACTGCTTCACTGGGAGGATCGAACCTTGCGAGAGTTCCTACACTACCCAGCCCAAACAGAGTGGCAGCGTAAAGAAGGACTATGCCGACAGGTTATCAACTACTTCAACAAGGGCAAGGCAAGTGTTTCTGTATGGTTCTATGGTCTATATCAGCCAGTCAAATATGAGCAAAAGAGCAACTGGCAAGATATTCGGACCCCTTTAAAAATCAATGAGATCATCTATGTCATAGAGTCATAGAGGTGTACAGCATGGAAACAGACCCCTCGGTCCAAACCGTCCATGCTGACCAGATATCCCAACACAATCTAGTCCCACCTGCCAGCACCCGACCCATATTCCTCCAAACCCTTCCTATTCATATACCCATCCAAATGCCTCTTAAATGTTGCAATTGTACCAGCCTCCACCACTTCCTCTAGCAGCTCATTCCATACACATACACCCTCTGTGTGAAAAAGTTGCCCTGCAGGTCTCTTTTATATCTTTCTCCTCTCACCCTAAACCTATGCCCTCTAGTTCTGGACTCCAAGACCCCAGGGAAAAGCCTATTTACCCTATCCATGCCCCTCATAATTTTGTAAACCTCTATAAGGTCACCCCTCAGCCTCCCGATTCTCCAGGGGAAACAGCCCCAGCCTGTTCAGCCTCTCCCTCTAGTTCAAATCTTCCAACCCTGGCAACATCCTTGTAAATCTTTTCTGAACCCTTTCAAGTTTCACAACATCTTTCCAATAGGAAGGAGACCAGAAATGCACGCAATATTCCAACAATGGCCTAACCAATGTCCTGTACAGCCGGAACATGACCTCCCAACTCCTGTACTCAATACTCCGACCAATAACGGAAAGCATACCAAACGTCTTCTTCACTATCCTATCTACCTGTTACTCCACTTTCAAAGAACCATGAACTTGCACTCCAAGGTGTCTTTTTTTCGGCAACACTCCCCAGGACCTTACCATTAAGTCCTGCTAAGACTTGCTTTCCCAAAATGCAGCAACTCGCATTTATCTGAATCAAACTCCTTGTGCCATTTCTCAGCCCATTGGCCTATCTGGTCAAGATCCTGATGTAATCTGAGATAACCCTCTTCGCTGCCCAATACACCTCCAATTTTGGTGTCATCTGCAAACTTACTAACTGTACCTCTTATGCCTGCATCCAAATCATTTATGTAAATGACAAAAAGTAGAGGACTCAGCATCAATCCTTGTGGCACTCCACTGGTCACAGGCCTTCAGTCTGGAAAATAACCCTCCATCACCACCTTCTACCTTTGAGCCAGTTCTGTATCCAAATGGCTAGTTCTCCCTGTATTCTGTGAGATCTAACCTTGCTAATCAGTTTCCCATGGGGAACCTTGTCGAACGCCTTACTGAAGTCCATACAGATCACATCTACCGCTCTGCCCTCATCAATCCTCTTTGTTACTTCAAAAAACTTAATCAAGTTTGTGAGACATGATTTCCCACGCACAAAGCCATGTTGACTATCCTTCCAGCAGACATTGTTTTTACCTATCCTTCGTCAGTCCTTGCCTTTCCAAATACATGTACGTCCTGTCCCTCAGGATTCCCTCCAACAACTTGCCCACCACCGACGTCAGGCTCACTGGTCTATAGTTCCCTGACTTGTCCTTACCACTCTTCTTAAACAGTGGCACCACATTAACCAACCTCCAGTCTTCTGGCACCTCACCTGTGACTATCGATGATACATATATCTCAGCAAGAGGCCCAGCAATCACGTCTCTAGCTTCCCACAGAGTTCTAGGGTACACCTGATCAGGTCCTGGGGATTTATCCACCTTTACCTGTTTCAAGACATCCAGCACTTCCTCCTCTGTGATATGGACATTTTGCAAGATGTCACCATCTATTTCCCTAAAATCTATATCTTCCATACCCTTTTCCACAGTAAAACCTGATGCAAAATACGAATTTAGTATCTCCCCCATTTTCAGCAGCTCCACACACAGGTCACCTTGCTGATCTTTGAGGGGCCCTATTCTCTCCCTAGTTACCCTTTTGTCCTTAATGTATTTGTAAAAACTCTTTGGATTGTCCTTAATTCTATTTGCCTAAATTATCTCATGTCCCATTGTTTCCCTCCTGATTTCCCTCTTAAGTATACTCCTACTTCCTTTATACTCTTCTAAGAATTCACTCGATCTATCCTGTCTATACCTTACATATGCTTCACGTTCTTTTTCTTTACCAAACCCTCGATTTCTTTAGTAATCCAGCATTCCGTATACCTACCAGCCTTTCCTTTCATCCTAAGAGGAATATACTTTCCCTGGATTCTCGTTATCTCATTTCTGAAGGCTTCCCATTTTCCAGCAGACCCTTTACCTGCAGACATCTGCCCCCAATCAGCTTTCGAAAGTTCTTGCCAAATTCCGTCCAAATTGGTCTTCCTCCAATTTAGAATTTCAACTTATAGATCTGGTCTAACCTTTTCCATCATTATTTTAAATCTAATAGAATTATGGTCGCTAGCCCCAAAGTGCTCCCCCACTGACACCTCAGTCACCTGCCCTGCCTTATTTCTCAAGAGTAGGTCAGGTTTTGCACCTTCTCTAGTAGGTACACCCAAATCCCCACTGACACCTCAGTCACCTGCCCTGCCTTATTTCTCAAGAGTAGGTCAGGTTTTGCACCTTCTCTAGTAGGTACACCCAAATGCTGAATCAGAAAATTGTCTTGTACACACTTCACAAATTCCTCTCCATCTAAACCCTTAACACTATGGCAGTCCCAGTCTATGTTTGGAAAGTTAAAATCCCCTACCATAACCACCCTATTATCTTACAGATAGCTGAGGTCTCCTTACAAGTTTGTTTCTCAATTTCCCTCT
>NC_057727.1:64434301-64471126 GCF_004010195.1 Chiloscyllium plagiosum
CGACCTCGATTATCGAGGTTGTCAATATGATTTTCCAAGGTCCGGACTCGCTGCTCGAGAGTCCGGACTTGATCCACGGCCGATTGAGCGGTTGTCTCCGAGGTCGCGGCCTTTAGCTCCGCCCCTCCGACTCGGCTTTGAATTTCTTCAATTTCACGGTCGTGCTTCTGCAGCGCGGCCGAGAGCGACTCCCAACGATTTCTGGATTCGACGATAAAGGCATCGATCTTCGAGTCAAGCTTGGAAAGCATTTCTGCAAGACTTGCTACTGTAGGTAAGTTCCTCGGGGCGGCTGTGGACGCCTCTGCTGCAGCTGTAGAGTGTGGGGGAGGGGTTCCTGCTTGCTGAGAGCCTCGGGCTCCTTTCCCTTTAGTCATTTTAACTTAGGATAAAGTTGCTTAAATGTAGCTTAAATGTAATATTAAACCACTAATTCAGTTACTAAACTATTATAAATGATTTATAAATGATTTGGTGAGCTTGGTAGGGGGTAGGTGACCCACTGTGCCCAAGTCTTGGGAGGAGCACTATAGACTCAGTCTTACTGGGTCGCCGCCATCTTGGATCCCCCATTGTGCCTTTATTTAAGAAGGCTGCAAGGAGGAGCCGAGGAAATACAGGCCAAAAACTCTGATGTTAGTGGTGGGTAAATTGTTGGAGGAGAATCTGAGAGACAGGATTTATTAGCATTTGGAGAGGCAAGAACTGATTAAGGATAGTCGGCATGGCTTTTGTGTGGGAAATTGTATCTCACAAACATGATTAAATTTTTTAAAGGATGTGACCAAGAAGCTAGTTCAGGGAAAAGTGGTGGACATTGCCTACATGGATTTAAGTAAGGCCTATGACAAGGTTCCGCATGGTACACTGGTTAGTAAATTTAGATTACATGGGATTGAAGGAGAGCTTGCCAATTGAATACAAAAGTGGTTTGACGGTAAGAAACAGAGTGTGATGGTGAAGATTGTTTTTCAGACTAGAGGCCTGTAACCAGTGGTGTTCCATAGGGATTGGTACTAGGTCCACTATTGCTTGTCATTTATATAAATAATTTGGATGAGAATATAGGAACCATAAGTTTGCAGGTGAAACCAAAATTGATGGTACAGCTTACAAAGGGATCTTAATCAATTGGATCAATGGGCCAAGGAGTGGCAGATGGAGTTTAATTTAGATAACTGTAAGGTGTCACATTTGGTAAGGGCAGGAATTACTCAGTTAATGGTAGGGCTCTGGGGTGCGTTGTTAAATAGAGGGACCGACAGGTTCAGGTACATAGTTCATTGAATGTTGCGACAGAGTGGTTAAGAAGGCATTTGGCACCCTTGCATTCATTACTTAGACTGTTGAGTGTAGGAGTTGGGACGTCATGTTGTAGTTGTACAGGACATTGGTGAAGCCACTTTTGGAGTATTTTGTACAGTTCTGGTCACCCTGCTACAAGAAGGATATTATTAAATTGGAGTGGGTACAGGAAAGCTTTACCAGGACTGGAGATTTTAAATTATAAGGGGAGGCTGGGTAAGCTGGGACTCCTTTCAGTGGAGTGTAGGAGATTGAGAGGTAACCTTATTGAGGTTTATAAAATCATGAGGGGCGTAGATAAGGTGAATAGCAAAGGTCTTTTCCCTAGAGTAGGGAAGTTCAAAACTAGAGAGCATAATTTTAAGGTGAGAGAGGAAAAATTTAAAAGGGACCAGAGGGGCAAATTTTTCACTCAGAAGATTGTTCATGTATGGAATGAATTTCAAGAGGAAGTGGTGGATGCAGGTGCAGTCACAACATTTAAAAGATATTTGGACAGATACATAGGAAAGGCTATAATAGACAAGGGCCAAACACTTTTGCAATTCTGGTCTCCTTCCTATCGGAAGGATGTTGTGAAACTTGAAAGAATTCAGAAAAGATTTACAAGTATGTTGCCAGGGTTGGAGGATTTGAGCTATAGGGAGGAGTTGAATAGGTTAAGGCTTTTTTCCCTGGAGCGTCGGAGGCTGAGGTGTGACCTGATAGAGGTTTGTAAAATCATGAAGAGCATGAATAGGATAAATAGACAAAATCTTTTCCTTGGGGTAAGGGAGTCCAGAATTAGAGGGCATAGGTTTAGGGTGAGAGGGGAAAGATATAAAAGAGACCTAAGGGGCAACGTTTTCATACAGAGTGTGGTATGTGTATCAATGAGCTGCCTGAGGAAGTGGTGGAGGCTTGTACAATTGCAACATTTAAAAGGCATCTGGATGGGTATATGTATAGCAAGGGTTTGGAGGGATATGGGCTGGGAGCTGGCAGGTGGGACTAGATTGGTTTGGGATATTCGGTTGGCATGAACACGTTGGACTGAGGGGTCTGTTTCTGTGCTGTATATCTCTGTGACTCTCTAAGGCAAATGGGACTAGTATACTTTGGTCGACATGGACGAGTTGGACTAAAAGATCTGTTTCCGTGCTGTATGACTCAATGTCTGTTTGAGCTGGCTCATTTGTCTCGGAGTATGGTCCTTGCTTTGGGCTGTGTAGGGATTGAGATCCCAGATTCAAATCCCAGATGAGCCTTTGGGAGTTTTTGGGTCTATACTCATTGGAGTTTAAAAGAATGAGAGGCAACCTTATTGAAACAAGCTAGACTTTTAGGGCATTTGACTGGGTAGATGCGGAAAGGTTGTAGAAGAGTCTAATCTAGATGGCTTAATCTCAGGATAAGGGATCACCCATTTAAAACTGTTATGAGGAGGAATTTCTTCCCTCAGCAGGTAGTGAACCTGTCAAATACTTTACTGCAAAGTGCTGTAGATGCTATGATATTCAAGGCTGAGGTAGACAGACTTTTAATCAGTAGGCCAATCAAGGATTATGGGGGTAAAGCAGAAAAGTAGAGTTGAGGATTTTTAAATCAGCCATGATCTCATTGAATGGCAGAGCAGATTCAGAAGGTTGAATGGCCTACCATATGGTCTTTTCATATTATAATTACTGTCTTTGAATCTACATTAGCCAAAATTTGTGATGAGTACATCAGAGAGCCGCCAAACATCAGTAAAATGGAGCGAGGGACACAATATCATGTTAAAGAAAAGTAGTGGCAATGCTAGAGATCTGAAATAAAACAGGAAGTGCTGGAAAATCTCAGCAAGTTTCTTTGGAACCTCAAAACGCTAATTCTGTATTTCTGAAGATGCTGCCAGACCTGCTGAGATTCTCTAGCATTTACTATTTTTATGACACTGTGTCGTGGCTTGATTGGATTAAAGTTAATTGATTTATCAAGTGCTGAATATTATCTTATCCTGCAAAGTATTGTGCTCATTAGGATTTCTGTTGAAGGACAGTCATAGAAAACAGATTCAGGACCTTCCATCATTATCATTGCACATGAGTAGAAAGCTGGGAGATGCTTTTTTTGTCCTTAATCTCCATTTGTATCTTCCCGTAAGATGTTATTAAGCACCAGTCATATCCACCAGGTGTTCACTAAATAGATGTTACAGATCTCTGCTTGATCTTCTTTTGACACAGTAAAGTTCAAATAACAAAATGAAAAATCATATGTTTGTATGAATTTCCTGTCAATCTATTGTATTATAATCTGCTGTCAACATTTACAATGCTGTTGTAAAGTTGCTGCATTCGCACCATTCTGTCAATTTTGAGGCTGTGCCAATTTTGTGTCTTCCAACTTCTCAACCTCGACTGCAAAGAAACTCCTGGGCTCCAATCAGCTCTGTTACCCTGCTTACAAAGTTTGCTATTTATTCATTGTCACCTTTCTGAATGAGATGTTAGACTGGGCCATCTCTCAGATGATGTAAAAGATCCCATGGCACTATTTTAAAGAAGAGAAAGCAAGGTCTCCTTGGTGTCCTGGCCTATAATTCTGTCTAAGTAGGTGACCCCTTATTTTCAAGTAGTGACCCCTAATTTTAGATTTTCTCTAACTCTAAACTTTTTCAAACCAACCTTGTCAAGCCCCTCAGGAACTTGTATGTTTCAGTCTTGTCACCTCTTACTCTTATAAATTCCAATGGAAAGAAGCCAAGCCTGGCCAACCTTTCCTCATAAGACAGTGCACCTAAGACTAGGTAATAGTCTAGTAAACATTCTTAGAACTGCTTCCAACTCACTCACATTCTTCCTTAGGTTAAGAAGCCAATGCTCTGTACAGCAGACGTGGTCTCAACAATGCCAAGTATAACTGAAGTATTACCTCTCTACTCTTCAGTCTTCTCACAATAAATTATAATATTCTATCGGGTTTCCTCTTTACTTGCTGTGTCTGTGTCCGAACAGTAACAATTCAGCTGAAAACCTAGTTCCCTCTGTATAGAGCTCTACAATCGCTCACCTTTTCGATAATATGCTTCCTTTTTATTTTTCCTGCCAAAATAGACAATTTCTCCTTTTTCCATTTTATGCTCCATTTGGCAGATCTTTTGCTCACTCACTTAACCGACATATGTCTCTTTATAGTTTCCTTATCTCCTATTCACATCCTACTTTCCTACCAATCTCTCTGTCATCAGCAACCACACCATCAGTTCATTCATCTGAATAATTAATATACATTGTGTGGAAGTTGAGGGCCCTATACTGACTCCTGTGACATGTCACTTGTTGTATCTTGCTAACCAAAACATTACCTACTTTGCCTTCTGTCTCTTTCTTGTTAGTTAGCCAATTTTCCCAAGCTAATTGGCACCTCCATTCAATAAACCTCATTTTCCATTCTAATCTTAGATGCCATACCTTATGAACAATCTTCTGGAAATCCAAATACAGCACTTTCACTGTATCGATAAAACATGTTATATCTTCAAACAGCTCTTTTAATTTCGCTAAGCATGATATTCCTTTTACAAAACCATTTTGACTCAGCCTGAATTTTTCTAAGTCCCTGTTGCAATGTCCTTAATAATATCTTCTAACATCTTCTCTATATCAGATATTAAGCTAATGGGCCTATAGTTCCCTGATTTTTGTCTCCTTCCCTTTTTGAATAAGGAAGTTACATTTGCTATTTTCCAATCTAATGGCAGCTTCCTTGAAACTGGGGAATTTTGGAAAATGGAAGCCCTTCAGAATCCAGGTACACTTGTCAGCCTTCAGTTCCAACAATTTGCTCAGTATCACTTCCCTTATGATTGTTGTTTTCTTGAGTTCTACCCTTATGTCCATTTTCTGATTTACAACTATTTCTGCAATGTTGTTTGTATCCAATGTAGTGAAGACTGATACAAAGTATCTGTTCAATTTATCTACTCTCTTATTATTTTGTATTATTAATTTTCCAGACTTACTTTGCATGGGGCTAATTTTTTTTCTTAACTCTTTCTTTTTAAATATCTGTGAAAATGCTTAATATCTGTTAGTTAAATTTCTAGCTACCTTTCTCCTTGTTAATATTTTAGTAATTCTCTGCTGTTCTTTATAGTCTGCTCTATATCCTTGTGTAATTATATGCTTCTTCTTTAAATTTGTTAATACCTTCAACTCTTTTAGTTAGCCACATATTCACAGATAATAGGACCCTTTTCCTGAAATTTTCCTTTTCATTGGAATTTACTTATTCCATGTAATCTGAAATATCCCTTCAATTGTCTGCCACTGCACCTCTATTGACCTGTACTTTAATCTAATTTTCCAGTTCACTTTAGCTGGTTCTGTTCTCATGCCCTCATAATTGCCCTTACTTAAATTTAAAATAGTTGTCTTCAACTCACTTGTCTCTCCCTCAGCTGAAAATGGAACAGTAGCAAACAAAAATCCAAGGGAACCTTTTCCCTTTAATTCCTGTCTGTGCAGCAAGTAATTCACCTCACTTCACCTCACTGAACATGCTGAATAATTTGAATTAAGTGAGACTTGTGCTTCACTAACCCAGCAGTGTATCTCTGCAGTCAACTTTATGGATTGAATATAGCATTGTTTTCTGTTGATGACTCAGAAAGATCATCCAGTCAGTTGGTGAGCCAGATATACCTTGTTCAATTCCCTGTCTGTGTTAAACTAAGATGAGGCAAAATGATTCAACACAGTATTACTGAGTTAAGAGTGGAGTGTCAGCCAGGGTTCTTATAGCTGGAACCCTACTGAGTAGCATAAGGCAAGCATTAGATCACATTTTTCTGAGATGTCTCCATAGTCAAGTAGCCTGATGACATTTAGTGCCTTAGCTCACATAATTTTAAAAACAGGTCAATTTGATTGAGGAACCATAGGATATCCTGGAACAGTACTCTGGCAATGAGTTAATGTGGGTCATAGAGAAAAGAAAGAGATAAATCAATCTTTAGTATTAACCTAGAAAGGGTGCTGTGTTTGACACATTATGTACTATCTATTTTATTCTTTCTATCTCCATTTTGTTTCTTTCTTTTCTTGACTATCTGTTTTTCTCCCTTCCTAGTCTTTTTCCAATCTCTCACTATCAATCTCTCTATTGGTCTCTGTTGCTCTTTCTTTCTTTCTCTCTCTCTCTCTGTCTCTATCTCTCTCTCTCTAAAAATGTCTCTTCCCTGCCCCCATCTGTATGTCTTTCACTTTCTCCATTCCTTTGCTGGTCTGTCTGACTCTTTTTCTCTCCCCCTATTCTTTTCTCTTTACCAATCACTCTCCAAATTATCACTAATTTGAAAAAGTAAAAAGAGATACTGATTTCTGCCTTTTTCTTGACATCATTGACTGCTTGCTTTAATCAGGCACTGCCAGCACCAGGCACCTTTGTCAGCAACATATTTAGACAATGAACAACAGTCATATGGGCACCCCAACCACTACCGCTTGTAACACTCCTACCACTTCAGGAAACCAGATCCTAGGACCTTATAATCTCTGTGGTTCTGTTGCATAATAGAATGAAAAACAAAATATGGCAGATCTCTAAAGGTCCTGACAAAAGGCTATTGAACTGAAACATTATTCCTACCTTCCTGTCTCCATAGATTGTGCCAGACCTACTGAGTGTTCCTAATATTTTTTGCTTTTAATTTAATTACATGTTTGTTTTATTGGAACAGGCATCAGGGAATCTCTCTGCTCACTGATTACTAATTTAAATAGCTTTCCTTTATATATCTCAGGAGTGTCCAAGCTTCATGACCTTTGTGTACTGCTTAGCTGTGTGACTACAGAGACTCAGCCGATGTTCCCATTAATTTGCCATGTATCACAAGCTGTGACTGCAGGCAATTTGTGTACAGCAAGATTCCATAAACTGCAATGATAATGACCAGGTATCTATTTTAAGTGTTGGTTGAAGATTAAATTTAGGATTTGCCCATCAATAAGATAAATCACCAGGCTCAGAATTTCAAACCAGCAAATACAAATAAAACATATCATTGAAAATAGAAACAGAGTTGTCTGGGTTATTAAGGCTCAGGGTTGCAGACTCGATGCCCTAGACTATCAGAACTCAGGACCCATCATGCCTTCACAAACTATATTGCATTGATTTATCCTGCTGTCAGAAATTAGTCTTTGTTCTAACGATCTCTTTTGAGCATTTCTATATTTAGTTTGAACTCACTCACAATTTTTATTGTCCACAGTGCTGGGAGTATGGAATTCCTCTCTGTCGGGAGCTGGCCAGTCAATACGAAGCCTTCTACGATTACCACAGTCTCAGCTGGATCCGGGTATATAATGCAAAGCCATTCATCATACCACTTCCTTACGAACAAAATTAATTTAAATCAAGTCTTTATTCATATCGGACATTTGAAATTGATAGTCTGAGAAAATATATGCAGTTTCCATCAAAAGTACACAGAGTAATGTTGTCACAAGGACATTTAAAAGTAGCATTATGTGTTATGCTGACAGCACACCTTTTCAAAATTTGATATACGGTGCACAAAATATGCTGTTGGTAGGCAGTCCTGTGCAGACTCTTGGGCAGTTTCCCATTGGACAAAGGCAAAATATTTTATTGAAGTCACAGTTTTGAGAGACAGGCACCCAGCAGAGAGGATTGTCCTTCTAAAGGAGCCAGACACAACTTCCAATGTGGTTGTTCCTGTTATTACACTGACTGACATGGAACTAAACCCAACATACAGAAAAATCTCAAATTCAATCTTCTACCTGCCTTGATTCAGTGAGCTTCAACACCATGAGCTTCCAAAGCTCTACCAATGATCTAAACCTTTCTATGAGAGAACACTAGAAATTTACACTCCTATAAATCAAGGCTGTGACAGTGGAATCAAGAACTGTTCGATTAAGTGTATTAGTCAATTATTGTTCCTGCACAAGGCACCATTGCCTGAAACCCGAAAACTGCTTTTTCATGAGAAAATGCCAGATTTCTGTCATCCTTTGTGTGACAATATACCTTTTGAAAATATCTCTGTACAGCCTACTCTAATTTTAAGGTTATTCTTAATTCTGGATTCTTCCCAGAGAAATTAGTTTCTCTTAATCTACCTTATTAACCCTTTAAACATCTCATAGGTCACCCTTTAATGTTCCTACTAAAATATAAGCTTACTCTGTGCAACCATTTTAGATTGAAATTTGACAGGTTCTGATTTTTTTATTTTATCTCTCCACCTCTAAACCAGCAGTACTGGGGTCAACCCCATTGTTTCAGCCATTATTCTCAGCAGCATTCATTTACTCAATGCACAAGGGACTAGACTATTCCCTCATCAATAGATCAACCCCACACAGATCAAGAGATGGGCAACTTGAATGTAATATAATTTAACATGAAATTATTAATACAGCTGTAGCCCCTACAAATACCCATACTGGCATCAGAGGCATATTCAAGGCAAAAGTGGGTACTGCAGATGCTGGAGGTTAGAGTCAAGATTCAGGTTGCCTGCCACTTGCATTCGCTGTAACATTGATTTGTGAGTGGAATTGTTTTTTCATGGAAATAAAAGCAGCCAGTTGAAAATGCTGTTTTCATTCCAAAGGAAGAATGCTTTTAAGCAGTGATTCTAAAATCCTGCTTTCCCAGGAATATTTTTACTCAGAAATAGCCACAATTCTCTTACCTGCACTCTCTGTGTGCAGCCTGGTAGGTTCACACCTTTATAATGGCATGGAAACAGTCTGTATAATATCTTTTTTATAAGTAAATGAAGTGCCCACTGTGTACCTTGGACCGAAAGATTCGAGGCTTTCACCATGTGGACAAGGAAAGGGAAAGTCATCCAGGCTTCTTGTACCTGGACAATATTGTATTATATTGGAACTAATAGATTTTTGTGAGGTAAGAATATCATTATGACTTCAGCTGACATTACTACTGGACAAGTAGGATCCCAGAATGCAATCTGGCTTGACAGAGCGTGTATTATTTTTTCTTCAATTAACGTGGCAGTCTCTTACTGAAACATAAGACTATAAATGTGTTTTACCAATAAAATAGAAGTTTATTACACAAGAGAAATAAAAATAATACAAAAGCTTTCTTGAAAGTTTGAAAATTTTCAAAACTCACAACAAAACAAAATCCCAAATAAAATTAGCAAGTGCTAGAAAAACTCAGCAGGTCTGGCAGTATCTGTGGAGGGAGAAACATTGATCATGCTTCAAGTTCAGCATGATTCTTCATTAGAACTGAAAGCAGCTGGAAATTCCCAACAATATCACTTTACAATTACTCAAACATCTGAGAAATTAATTCACTATTAGATCTGTAGGCTTTACATGACTTTTCTTTCTCAGTTCTTGCCCTGTGAGCTGCAAGGTTTTCTTTTTCTTTTGACCAGTCATACTTCCTAATAAAGAGCTTATACTTCCTCAGCCCTTTAATAATTTGCAAAATTCCAACCAAACACTTCCAATCTAAACCCCCACAATAAAAACAAACTTTCATTAATACTTCGTCATCAGCTCTCTGATTCAACTTCATGTTTCTGGAAAAATTGACTTAGTTAATTATTAAACCCTTTCTCAAGAAAAAGACAAAGAACAAAGTACATTACAGCACAGGAAAAGGCCCTTCGGCTCCCCCAAGCCTGCACTGATCCACATCCTCTATCTAAATCTGCAGCCTATTTTCTAAACATCTGTGTCCCGTTGCTCCATGCCCACTCATGTATCTGTCTCGATACATCCTAAATTACACTATCCTTCCCGCCCCTACCACTCTGCTGGCAATACATTCCTGGCACCCATCACCCTCTGCGTGAAGAATTTTCCACATATATCTCCTCTTAACCTTTCCCCTCTCACTTTGAACTCATGACCCCTAGTAATTGAGTCCTCCACTCTGGGAAAATGTTTCTTGCTATCCACCCTGTCTACACCTCTCATGATTTTGTAGGCCTCAATCAGGTTCCCCATAAACTCCTTCTTTCCAGTGACAATGATCCTAACTTACTCAACTTCTCCTCATAGCTCGCACCCTCCATACCAGGCAACATCCTGGTGAACCTCCTCTGCACCCTCTCCAAAGCATCCACATCCTTTTGATAATTTGGCGACCTGAACTGTATTCCAAACGTGGTTGAATCAAAATCTTATACAACTGTAACATGACCTACCAACTCTTGTACTCAGTACCCCATCCGATGAAGGAAAGCATGCTGTATGCCTTCTTGACCACTCACTGACCTGCATCGCCACCTTCAGGGAACAATGGACCGGAACACCCAGATGTCTCTATACATCAATTTTCCCCAGGACTTTTCCATTTAGTGTATTGTTCGCTCTTGAATTGCATCTTCCAAACTGCATCACCTCGCATTTGTCCGGAATGAATTCCATCTGCCATTTCTCTGCCCAACTCTCCAATCTATCTATATTCTGCTACATCCTCGTAGTCCAGGAACTCTACACCGCCCGATTCTACCTCCTTCCCAAGATCCACAAGCCTGACCATCCTGGCCAACCCATTGTCTCAGCATGCTCCTGCCCCACTGAGGAACTCCCCACATACATTCGAGACACCACCCACACCCTCCACCTCCTCCAAGACTTCCGTTTCCCTGGCCCCCAATGCTTCAACTTCACTATGGACATCCAATCCCTCTACACCTCCATCCGCCATGACCAGGGCCTCCAAGCCCTCCGTTTCTTCCTCTCCCAATGTCCACTGACACACTCATTTGTTTGCCTGAACTGGTCCTCACCCTTAACAATTTCTCCTTCAAATCCTCCCACTCTCTCAAGACCAAAGGGGCAGCCATGAGCACCAGCTATGTCTGTCTCTTTGTTGGCTACGTAGAACAGTCCATCTTCCATAGTTACACCAGCACCACTCCCCACCTCTTCCTCCGCTACAATGATGACTGCATCGGCGTCACCTTGTGTTCCCGCAAGGAGGTTGAGCAGTTCATTAACTTCACCAACACATTCCACCCCACCCTTAAATTCACCTGGACTATCTCTGACACCTCCCTCCCCTTCCTGAACCTCTCCATCTCCATCAATGGCGACTGACTTGACACTGATATTTTTAACAAACCCACCGACTCCCACAGCTACCTGGATTACACCTCTTCCTACTCTACCTCCTGCAAAAATGCTATCCCATATTCCCAATTCATCCGCCTCCGCCATATCTGTTCCCAGGAGGACCAGTTCCACCACAGAACACACCAGATGGCCTCCTTCTTTAGAGACCGCAATTTCCCTTCCCACATGGTTGAAGATGCCCTCCAACGCATCTCATTCACATCCAGCACCTCCTTCCTCAAACTCCACCCCTCCAACTATAACAAGGACAGAACCTCCCTGGTCCTCACCTTCCACCCTACCAACCTTCACATAAACCACATCATCAGCCGACATTTCCGCCACCTCCAAAGGAACCCCACCACCAGGGATATATTTCCCTTCCTACCCCTTTCCACAAAGACCGTTCCTTCCATGACTACCTTGTCAGGTCCCCTCCACCCCCCCGCTCCCCCCACCCCCCGGCAACTTCCCCTGCCACCGCCAGAATTGCAAAACCTACATCTCCGGGACACCCACACCAATCAACTACACCGCCCCACGGCCCAACATTTCAACTCCCCCTCCCACTCTGCCGAGGACATGGGGGTCCTGGGCCTCCTTCACCGCCGCTCCCTCACCACCCGACGCCTGGGAGGAAGAACACCTCATCTTTCACCTCGGAACACTTCAACCCCAAGACATCAATGTGGACTTCACCGGTTTCCTCATTTCCCCTCCTCTCACCTTACCTCAGTTCCAGCCTTCCAGCTCAGCATCGCCCTCATGACCTGTCCTACCAATCTCCCTTCCCACCTATCCGCTCCACCCTCCCCTCTGACCTATCACCTTCATCTCCACCCCCATCCACCTATTGTTCACTTTGCTACCTTCTCCCCAGCCCCACCCCCTCCCATTTAGCTCTCCACCCTAGAGGCTCCCTGCCTTCAGTCCTGCTGAAGGGCTTTTGACCAAAACATCGATTTTCCTGCTCCTCGGACCAGCTGTGCTGTCTGACCAGCTGTGCTTTTCCAGCACCACTCTAATCTAGACTCTGATTTCCAGCATCTGCAGTCCTCATTTTTGCCTGCATTCTCTGACAGTCCCCTTCACAATCTGCTCGTCCACTGATTTTAGTGTCATCTGCAAACGTGCTAATGAGGCACCTGACACCTTCCTCCAAATCGTTTATATATATCACAAACAACAGTAGTCCCAGCACGAATCCCTGTGGGACACCACTGGTCAGAGTTCTCCATTTTGAGAAGCTCCCTTCCACTTCTACCCTCTGTCTCCTGTTGCCCGACCAATTCTCTATCCATCTAGCTAGAATACGGTGGACCTCATGCAACTTCACCTTCTTCATCAGCCTACCACAGGGAGCCTTATCAAATGCCTTACTCAAGTCCATATATATGACATCTACATCCCTTCCCTCATCAAACAACTTTGTCACCTCTTCAAAGAATTCTGTTAGGTTTTAGACCAACACTCTATAGACCAACACCTATGAGCTACTAGTTGGCAATCTAAATTCTTAAACAAAAGATGAATACATATAAATCACATCCCTTTAATAATGATGTCTCGGTAAATCCACGAAGCACAGGCTCAGTGCTTACCGTTGTTCTGTGTGGAGTACAAACAAGGCTAGAATCATGCTTAGTTGTGATGCCCATGAGCATTGATCCACCACATGAAAACTACTGTCTAAATTCAACATTGACCATCTGCCTGAGGAGGTTGAAGGACTGCCAGTGCCTACAGAACTGAGTCAATGCCCAAAGTAAAGGACAGTCAAATTTTGACTGAACTTATATAAATAGAATGCACTTTATTCAAGCCATCTTACTTTCAGTGTTTGCAGTGTTCTAGAATTGGGTCATAACCGCTAGTTTTTCTTCATTAACAGAAAATGGAAGCTGCATATTACGACAATATATTGGAGCACCAGCGTCTGGAACCAGAATTCTTTAGGGTTGGATTTTATGGTAGAAAGTTTCCATTTTACCTACGTGTGAGTACAATCCTATTTGTTAATTTTCATGCCAGTGGACATTTTCAAAGGTGTATTCTTTTTTCAAAATATTGAAATGTCCTGAAAGATCACTGGGAAGTACAGATAAATGAAGTTGTTTGGATCCTTGTAGCTCAGCCTTCTAGGCATAAGCTATAATATTCCTTCCTCTCTCGTCACATCCATGCCTCTTAAGTATGAGCCTATGTTTATTTGATCATCCAAATATTATTTTTCCTGTACTTCCAAAATAAACCTCAACAATACAAGTCACGGTGCTTCAAAAGGTGAGTGAAGCTTGAGTCTGGACTCTTAACAATAAATTGTGAGAGTTAGTTTGGTTGCACAGATGCAGAAAAGCTTGACTTTGCTTGAATTATAGCTCTATAAAATTATAAAACTTTTTTTCTGTAATCTCTTTTGCCAATGACTTAATGTTTATTTTCACAATGGTAAAATGAGTTGAAAGCCTCAGTTATTGATACTTTAGTGGTCTATTCAATTGGCTTATTTATATGGTTTTAGGAACACTCATTCTGTTTGTCAAAAACTAATAAATGGGTTGTTTTTTCTAAGCAGTTTCACACATGCCATTGTAGCTGTAGGTGTATTCTTTCTATACGTAGTATATTTTGGCAAGTGGTCAAAGAGGTTATAAGGGCTGTTGAAATGGATGGGAGGCATGAGTTGGGATTGATTTAGCATGAGGGTTTTAGGGCGCCATGAGGAACTGAAGTTGGAATGAGTTGGCATTGAGGCTGAAAGGGGTCGTGGGGGTGGGAGGGTGCAGGCAAAGCAGGGGTAAAATGTTTTTATACTTGCCTTTCATAAGGTCCCTGAATCCAAACTGTGGTTCACAACTCCTCAGGAATATGTGACCCACAATTTGCAGAAAAGATATTTATATCCCAGGAGAAAAATGGTAAGATTGAAGAATCCAATCCCCACATTCCCAGCCACATCAGGAATATAGGGTGTGAACTTGCCATTACCACCTTTATATTGTGAGAGCACAAATTGGTGGATGAATAGGGTTGGGAAATCTGGAATTGGATCCCAGTGACCATTTTCAAATGGCTCTGGTGTCCTTCTGACTGCATAAATTCAGCAAGGTTTCACTGTACGAAATCCAGTTTCCATCCTTAGTGCGTCAAAATCCCATCCTGTCCTTCACTAAAGAAGAATTATGTCAAAAAAGTGCTGATCCTAATGGTGTAACCAGAGCTTTGTGCCAAACGTAGTCTCAAGATTTTTCCCATTTCCAACATGATTATAATTACAAATGAAAGTGGCAGCGAAGGACACAGGAAATGTGTGGAACCTCACAGGAGAAGAAGCTATTCAGCAGAGAAACCTGAAAGTATCTAAAAATCCTGCAGCCACAGGCAGACTGTAAAAGAGCCTTCAGAAAGGTGCTGCATCATCATCACGACTTTTCTACACAATTCAAATACTATTAACATAAAACTAGAGAGCCCACGTGTCAAGGGTATTTTTCAAAATTAAATCCCATTCGTAAATATTTCACATTACATTCACTTTATTCATATGTACATCATCATTATTTATTGAGACTGTTTAGTCAGAGAACTGAATGTACTGACACATATCAATTGTTACAGGGCAATCAGGGACATTCCTCATTGCGAAAAAATAACGTTCGTACATAATGTTCATTCTAGATCATTCTTGGTGGGGATAATTGAAATGTGGTGAACTCAAAGTCTGCAAGGACTCTGCCATCCGACACTGAGATGGACACACATTTGGACAGCACTGATACTAATCTTGAGGCTTCTACTTATTTTTACCCTTGACTTGCTCCACCATCTACCCTTATCTCTACATTCCAGGCCCTTACCATTTCACTCTTCCATGCCCTCAACTCCATAGAACATAGAACAATACAGCGCAGAACAGGCCCTTCAGCCCTCGATGTTGCGCCGACCTGTGAACTATTCTAAGCTCATCTCCCTACACTATCCCATCATCATCCATGTGCTTATCCAAGGATTGTTTAAATCTCCCTAATGTGGCTGAGTTAACCACATTGGCAGGCAGAGCATTCCATGCCATTACCATTCTCTGAGTAAAGAACCTGCCACTGACATCTGTCTTAAATCTATTACCCCTCAATTTGTAGTTATGCCCCCTTGTACAAACTGACATCATCATCCTAGGAAACAGACTTTCACTGTCTACCCTATCTAATCCTCTGATCATCTTGTTTGTCTCTATCAAATCCTCTCTTAGCCTTCTTCTTTCCAATGAGAACAGACCCAAGTCTTGCAGCCTTTCTTCATAAGAGCTTCCCTGCAGACCAGGCAACATCCTGGTAAATTTCCTCTGCACCTTTTCCAATGCTTCCACATCCTTCCTGTAATGAGGTGACCAGAACCATACACAATATTCCAAGTGCAGCCGCACTTGCATTTTGTATAGTTGCAGCATGACATTGCGGCTCCAGAACTCAATGCCTCTACCAATGAAACTTAACACACCTTATGCCTTCTTAACAGTACTATCAACCTGGGTGGCAACTTTCAGGGATCTAGGTACATGGACTCCAAGATCCCTCTGCACATCCACAATACCAAGAATCTTTCCATTTACCCAGTACTCTGCCTCCCTGTTATTCTTCCCAAAGTGAATCATCTCACATTTAGCTGCATTGAACTCGATTTGCCACCTCTCAGCCCAATTCTGCAGTTTATTCAAGTCCCCCTGCAACCTATAACATTCTTCACACTGTTAACTACTCCACCGACTTTAGTGTCATCTGCAAACTTACTCTCCCATCCACCTGTGCCTGCGTTAAGTCATTTATTAAAATGACAAACAGAAGTGGTCCCAAAACAGATCCTTCTGGCTCACCACTAGTAACCATACTCCAGGCTGAATATTCTCCATCAACCACCACTCGCTGCCTTCTTTCAGAAAGCCAGTTTCTAATCCAAACTGCTAAATCACTCTCAATTCCATGCCTCTGCATTTTCTCCAATTGCCTACCATGTGGAACCTTATCAAAGGTTTTCTAAAGTCCATGTACACCACGTCAACTGCCCTACCTTATCTTTATGCTTGGTCACCTTCTCAAAAAACTCAATGAGGTTTGTGAGACACGACTTGCCCTTGATGAAACTATGTTGACTATCTGAAATCAAATTGTTGCTTGCTTGATGATTATAAATCCTATCTCTTATAATCCTTTCCAAAACCTTTTCTACAACAGAAGCAAGGCTCACTGGTCTATAATTACCTGGGTCATTTCTATTGCCCTTCTTGAACAAGGGCACAACATTTTCAATCCTCCAGTCCTCTGGTACTAAACCTGAAGACAATAACGACTCAAATATCAAAGCCAAAGGCTCCACTATCTCCTCCCTAGCTTTCCAGAGAATCCTCGGATAAATCCCATCCAGCCCAGGAAACTTGTCTACTTTCATTCCTTCTAGAATTGATAACACCTCTTTGTAATTAACCTCAATCCTTTCTAGTCTAATATCTCGTATCTCATTCTTCTCCCCTATAACATTCTGCTTTTCCTGAGTGAAAACCAATGAGAAATGTTCATTTAGCACCTCTCCAATCTCCACAGGGTCCACACAACTTCCCACTTCTGTCTTTGACTAGCCCTGTTCCTACCCAAGTCATCCTTTTATTCTTTACATACCAATAGAAAGCTTTAGAGTTATCCTTTATTCTACCTGCTAAAGACTGCTCATGTCCTCTCTTTGCTCTTCTTAACTCTCTCATTAAATCCTTCCTAGCTCCATCGCCTCATCTGAACCATTTTGTCTCATCAACACATATGTCTCCTTCTTCCGCTTAACAAGAGATGCAATTTCTGTAGTAAACCATGGTTCCCTTACTTGATCACTTCCTGCCTGCCTGACAGGGACATACCTATCAAGGACACACAATATCTGTTCCTTAAACCAGCTCCACATTTCAATTGTCCCCATTCCCTGCATTGTGATACCCCATTCTATGCATTCTTATTCTTGCATAGTTGCATTATAATTGCCCTTGCCCCATCGATAACTCTTGTCCTGTGGCATGTACCTATCCCTTTCCATTGCTAAACTAAACATAACTGAATTATGGTTACTCTCTCCAAAGTGCTCACCTACAACTAAATCAAACATCTGGTCTGGTTCATTACCAAGCACCAGATCCAGTGTGGCCTCCCCTCTTGTTGACCCTTCAACATAATGTGTCAGGAAACCCTCCTGCACACATTGGACAAAACTGATGCATCTGGTGTACTAGAATTAAAGCATTTCCAGTCAATGTTGGGGAAGTTAAAGTCCCCCATAATGACCACCCTGTTTCTTTCACTCCTACCCAGAATCGTTTTGCCAATCCTCTCCTCCACTTCTCTGGAACTCTGCAGAGGTCTATAAAAAAAACTCCAAACAGTGTGACCTCTCCTCCTGTTTCTAACCTGAGCCCATACTACCTCAGTAGACGAATCCTTGTCAAAAGTTCTTTCAGTCACCATCATAATATCCTTGACTAACATGATCACACCTCCCCTTCTTTTACCGCCTTGCATGTTCTTAATGAAAGATCTAAACCCTGGAACCTGCAGCATCCATTCCTCACCCTACTCTATCCATGTCTGTGAAATGGGCACAACATTGAAGTCCCAGGTACCTATCCATGCTGCAAGCTCATCTACCTTATTTCGGATACTACTGGCGTTGACGTAGACACACTCCAAACCAGCTTGCTGTCTGCTAGCGCATTTCTGTGACCATGAAATTCTGTCCATGTCCTCCCTACTCTTATCCTCCTGTGCACTGCAACTACACTTCAGATTTCCATTCCACTGCTGAGGTAGTTTAAACCCACCCAATAGGACCAGCAAATGTCCCACCCAGGATGTCAGTACTCCTCTGGTTCAAGTGAAGACCATCCTGTTTGTAGAGGTCCCACCTTCTCCAGAATGAGCCCCAGTTATTCAAGTACCTGAAACCCTCTCTGCAGCACCATCCCCGCAACCACATGTTCAGCTGATAACAACTCTGTTTGTTCTAGCTCTTAGTTTCCACCCTAGGTCCCTGAAATCCTGCCTCACATCCCTATCCCTCTTTCTACCTATGTTGTTGGTACCTACCTGGACCATGACTTGGGGCTGGTCACCTTCTTCTTTCAGGATCCCAAAGATACGATCTGAGACATCACAGACCCTGGCACCTGGGAGGCAACACACCAACCGTGATCTCGTTCGTTCCCAACAAACCTATCTGACCCTCTATTGAGTCCCCAATGACTAAAACTCTCCTCCTTTCCCTCCTTCCCTTCTGTGCAACAGGGACAGGCTCTGGACAGAGACCTGGACCCCACTGCATACCCCTGGTAAGTACCCAACAATATCCAAAATGGTATACATGTTTTTCAGGGGAACGTCCACAGGGGATCCCTCCACTGACTGTCTTTTCCCCCTTCAAACAGTCACCCAGCTTTCTTCATGCCTAGGAGTAAATGCTTCCCTGTAGCTCTTATCTATTACACCCTCTGCCTCCCGAATGATCTGAAGTTCATCCAGTTCCTGCTCCAGTTCCCTAACACAGTCTTAGAGGAGCGAGAGTTGGGTGCACTTCCTGCAGATGTACTTGGATGGGATACTAATGGCGTCCCTCACCTCATACACCATGTAGGAGAAACATTCCTCTCCCTGCACTGCCATCCCTGATAGTCCCCTTATCAAAAAGTAAAAAAATAGCTTACCTGATGTGCCTCTGGTGTTTAAGGTTAGAGGAGATGGTTGGGTGGAAGGCACTACAAAGGTAGGGTCTCTGGTTGAGAAAACACTCACTCATATAGCTGGACAGAAATAAAAAAGTCTCTCCTTTCCCAGAATCCTTTGCTCCCTGATGTCAAATATAAAATGTTTTTCCACCTTCCATTTTCCACTGGATCTCTTTTCTATTTTTCCATGCCTTGACCTCACTCTATATCATCCTCTGTCCCGAACACCACTCTCACCCCTTTTCAGTTTTGAGCCTCCATGCACATATATTCTCCTGCTTCCCTTGTGCCAGCAAGTTAGACAGGAAAACTGCTGACATTACATGCAACCACACAAACAAACATAAACCCAATGACAAGATTTTCATATGCCACTAACTTTAAGGGTGGATGTAATATTTAGAAGTTTTATGCTAATGGGTTCATAGAATACAAACATATTACTTAGCATGAACCTGTTACAGGCAGAGTGAGCCATTGTGTACCACAAACATGTGACTGACTTTATCTCTTCCATTCACAAATTGACATTTCACAACACACCTGATTTTGTCAAACCATCACATTTCACACTTTTGCATATATTGGTGGGCGGCACGGGTGGCACAGTGGTTAGCACTGCTGTCTCACAGCGCCTGAGACCCGGGTTCAATTCCCGCCTCAGGCGACTGACTGTGTGGAGTTTGCACGTTCTCCCCGTGTCTGCGTGGGTTTCCTCCGGGTGCTCCGGTTTCCTCCCACAGTCCAAAAGATGTGCAGGATCAGGTGAATTGGCCATGCTAAATTGCCCGTAGTGTTAGGTAAGGGGTAAATGTAGGGGTATGGGTGGGTTTCGCTTCGGCGGGTCGGTGTGGACTTGTTGGGCCGAAGGGCCTGTTTCCACACTGTAATCTAATCTAATCTAATCTAATATTACAATCCTTTCTATAAAATCGTATACCTGCCCTTTCCTCCCTGAATAACCATTTCCTCTGTGACCTTGTATGAACTCACTCCCCTTCCATCGCGGGCATCTTCCTAACTCCTTTGTACTTTTGATCGTTGCTTTATACAGCTGCAACATTTCTTCTAATCTCCCAATGTCACTTTCCTCTCTGAGAGTTAGGAATTTCTTGCTTTGCCCTTTTCCTCTAATCCTCTCCATCCTCCTGTTTCCCTTGTGTTCAACATCTCACTTTTTCTTTCCACATCAGTATTCCCAGTTATCTTACTGCATGTGGGGATTTTTAAAAAAATGATAGTTTATTCATAAAATATGGGCCGCACAGTGGCTCAGTGGTTAGCACTGCTGCCTTACAACGCTAGGGTCTCGGGTTCGATTCCAGACTCGGGCGACTGTCTGTGTGAAGTTTGCACATTCTCCTTGTGTCTGTGTAGGTTTCCTTCGGGTGCTCTGGTTTCCTCCCACATCCAAAGGTATGCAGGTTAAGTGAATTGGCAGTGCTAAATTGCCCATAGTGTTCAGGGATGTGTAGGTTAGGTGCATTAGTCAGGGGTAAACATAGGGTAGGGGGAATGGGTCTGGGTGGGTTACTCTTTGGAGGGCCAGTGTGGACTTGTTGGGCTGAAGGGCCTGTAAGGATTCTATATCCTAAAATGTGCAGAAATACAATACATAACAATTCAGGTTTGACATTAAGTGTAACACAGTTCAATTTCTTTAGATACTATAAATGGCATTCTGAAATGCCTCATTGCATCTCTAATGAAAAGTTATATTTACAGCATAAATTCTGTGCCAGATATTTTTGGTGCATACGTGAAGTTCTGCATGGATTACAACCCTCAAGGTAGCATGGGAAGAGAGTATTAAGCTATGACCTTTGTCCATCAAGCTTTTGCAGTGCTGCGCCAAGTTTTATTGTGTTCTTCAGGAAGATAGTGAAGAAAGAGATCAATCTGAGACTGGTACAATTGAGAATAGAGGCGAGTCAAACAGTCAGGCCAGACAGGGACAAGATAGGACTAATAAATTAAACTGCATTTATTTCAATGCAAGGGGCCTAACAGGGAAGGCAGATGAACTCAGGGCATGGTTAGGAACATGGGACTAGGATATCATAGCAATTACAGAAACATGGCTCAGGGATGGGCAGAACTGGCAGTTCCAGGATACAAATGCTACAGGAAGGATAGAAAGGGAGGCAAGAGAGGAGGGGGAGTGGCGTTTTTGATAAGGGATAGCAATACAGCTGTGCTGAGGGAGGATATTCCTGGAAATACATCCTGGGAAGTTATATGGGTGGAACTGAGAAATAAGAAAGGGATGATCACCGTATTATAGACCCCCTAATAGTCAGAGGGAAATTGAGAAACAAACTTGTAAGGAGACCTCAGCTATCTGTAATAATAATAGGGTAGTTATAGTAGGGGATTTTAACTTTCCAAACACAGACTGGGACTGCCATAGTGTAGATGGAGAGGAATTTGTTAAGTGTGTACAAGACAATTTTCTGATTCAGCATTTGGGTGTACTACTAGAGAAGGTGCAAAACCGGACCTATTCTTGAGAAATAAGGCAGGGCAGGTGACTGAGGTGTCAGTGGGAGAGCACTTTGGGGCCAGCGACCATAATTCTATTAGATTTAAAATACTGATGGAAAAGGTTAGACCAGATCAATAAGTTGAAGTTCTAAATTGGAGAAAGGCCAATTTTGATGGTATTAGGCAAGAACTTTCGAAAGCTGATTGGGGCAGATGTCTGCAGGTAAAGGGACTGCTGGAAAATGGGAAGCCTTCAGAAATTAGATAACGAGATTGCAGAGAAAGCATATTCCTGTTAGTGTGAACGGAAAGGCTGGTAGGTATAGGGAATGCTGGATGATTAAAGAAATTGAGGGTTTGGTTAAGAAAAAGAAGGAAGCATATGTAAGGTATAGACAGGATAGATCAAGTGAATCCTTAGAAGAGTATAAAGGAAGTAGGAGTATACTTAAGAGAGAAATCAGGAGAGCAAAAAGGGGACATGAGATAGTTTTGGCAAATAGAGTTAAGGAGAATCCAAAGGGTTTTTACAAATGCATTAAGGACAAAAGGGTAACTATGGAGAGAATAGGGCTCCTCAAAGATCAGCAAGGTGGCCTTTGTGTGGAGTCGCAGAAAATGGGGGAGATACAAAATGAGTATTTTGCATCAGTATTTATCGTGGCAAGGGATATGGAAGATATAGAAAGTAGCGAAATATATGGTGACACCTTGCAAAATGTCCAGATTACAGAGGAGGAAGTGCTGTATGTTTTGAAATGCATAAAGATGGATAAATCCCCAGGACCTGATCAGATGTACCTAGAACTCTGTGGGAAGCTAGAGAAGTGATTGCTGGGCCTCTTGCTGAGATATTTGTATCATCAATAGTCACAGGTGAGGTGCCAGAAGACTGGAGGTTGGCTAACATGGTGCCACTGTTTAAGAAGGGTAGTAAGGACAAGCTAGGGAGCTATAGACCAGTGAGCCTGATGTCGGTGGTGGGCAAGTTGTTGGAAGGAATCCTGAGGGACAGGATGTACATATATTTGGAAAGGCAAGGGCTGATTAAGGATAGTCAACATGGCTTTGTGCATGGAAACTCATGTATCACAAACTTGATTGAGTTTTTTGAAGAAGTAACAAAGAGGATTGATGAGGGTAGAGAGGTAGATGTAATCTATATGGACTTCAGTAAGGCGTTCGACAAGGTTCCCCATGGGAGACTGGTTAGCAAGATTAGATCTCATGGAATACAGGGAGAACTAGCCATTTGGATACAGAACTGGCTCAAAGGTAGAAGACAGAGGGTGGTGGTGGAGGGTTGTTTTTCAGACTGGAGGTCTGTGACCAGTGGAGTGCCAGAAGGATCAGTGCTGGGTCTTCTGCTTTTTGTCATTTACATAAATGATTTGGATGCGAGCATAAGAGGTACAGTTAGTAGGTTTGCAGATGACACCAAAATTGGAGGTGTAGTGAACAGCGAAGAAGGTGACCTGAGATTGCAACAGGATATTGATCAGATGGGCTAATGGGCCGAGAAGTGGCAGATGGAGTTTAATTCAGCTAAATGTGAGGTGCTGCATTTTGGGAAAGCAAATCTTGGCAGGACTTATACACTTAATGGTAAGGGCCTAGAGAGTGTTGCTGAACAAAGAGACCTTGGAGTGCAGGTTCATAGCTCCTTGAAAGTGGAGTCGCAGGTAGATAGGATAGTGAAGAAGGTTTTTAGTATGCTTACTTTTATTGGTCAGAGTATTGAGTACAGGAGTTGGGAGGTAATGTTGCGGCTGTACATGACATTGGTAAGACCACTGTTGGAATATTGCGTGCAATTCTGGTCTCCTTCCTTTTGGAAAGAAGTTGTGAAACTTGAAAGGGTTCAGAAAAGATTTACAAGAATGTTGCCAGGGTTAGAGGATTTGAGCTATGGGGAGAGGCTGAACAGGCTGGGGCTGTTTTCCCTGGAGGGCTGTTTTCCCTGGAGCGTCAGTGGCTGAGGGGTGACCTTATAGAGGTTTACAAAATTATGAGGGGCATGGATAGGATAAATAGACAAAAATCTTTTCCTTGGGGTGGGAGAGTCCAGAACTAGAGGGCATAGGTTTAGGGTGAGGGGAGAAAGATATAAAAGAGATCTATGGGGCAACCTTTTCACACAGAGGGTGGTATGTGTATGGAATGAGCTGCCAGACGAAGTGGTGGAAGCTGGTACAACTGCAATATTTAAGAAGCATTTGGATGGGTATACAAATTGGAAGGGTTTGAAGGGATATGGGCTGGGTGCTGGCAGGTGGGACTAGATTGGATTGGGATATCTGGTCGGCTTGGAAGGGTTGGACCAAAGCATCTGTTTCCATGCTGTACATCTCTATGACTCTATACTTCCCCTCCACTACCCTTGTATTGGCTGGTTCTTCTTTATGTATATACCTAAATAAATTTTGAATCAATCTGTTTGAATGTGTTGTGATACACTTCCATGGCTATTACATTCCGATGTGCGACTTGAGTCCAGATCTTCTATCCCAGAAGTAGGACATTGTGCCACAAGACCACATTATACACACGTAAGTACAATTAACTAATCAGTACCCAACATCTTTTTACCTTATTACCTTCGACTGTTAGGTATTTAACATGCGGCAGATTGATGCTAACATTTATTACTCGGAGATGCCGGTGTTGGACTGGGGTGTACAAAGTTAAAAATCACACAACACCGGGTTATAGTCCAACAGGTTTAATTGGAAGCACACTAGCTTTCGGAGCGAGGCTCCTTCATCAGGTGTGTGTGTGTGCACGCGCGTAGCCAAGTACACATATATTTCTGTGTTATTTGATTAGATTAGATTACTTACAGTGTGGAAACAGACCCTTCGGCCCAACACCAACACTCTGAAGAGTAACTCACCTAACACTACGGGGAATTTAGCATGGCTAATTCACCTAACCTGCCCGTTTTTGGACTGTGGGTGGAAACCGGAGCACCCGGAGGAAACCCACACAGACATGGGGAGAATGTGCAAACTCAACACAAACAGTTGTCTGAGTTGGGAATTGAACCTGGGTCTCTGGCGCTGTGAGGCAACAGTGCTAACCACTGTGCCATTGTGCCGCCCAATATTGTTACATGTATGTGTGCTTGTATGTACTGAATATACCTCTGTGTCTTTATGTGCTCTTTTATGAATGTACTGAATGTGTTATGCATGCTGTGTGCTATGTTTCTGTGTGTATGTGCGCATATATGTTTTGAACACCTGCTGAACTTGCTTGTGTTTAAGCAAAATGCTAGTCATAGCCCTTGTGGTTAGAATGCCATCCAGTGGTCTATATGGTTTGTACAGTGAAGGCTTGTCAAGACCAAAATGGCAGGTATTACTTCAAATAATGTTGAACCAAATAACTCACTTGGAACTGTGCACAGAATCAGGTGGACATGTCCAGATGAAGACATTCAAATTGACTTCCCCAATGAATTCTCAAAAAGTGAATATCACATTATGGGGTGAAATTTATATTACGTTCTGAAGTAATAATTTTCTGGGCATTCTATGTGAAAGCATGATGGTACATCCTATATTTTGTTTTTTGCAATAATAATAAAAAATTTACAATGGACAGATTTTATGCAGCACACGGAAATATTAGATGTGCTGTTGAGTACTATTTTTATGCTCTCAGCTGTTGTTTTGTTGCCCTTGGAAACATTGTTTTTAGTATTGATGCATTTGTGACACATATTAATTTTATTTAACGACAGACACTTAACTATAGAATGTTTTCATAAGATATAAATTCTGAGCACCTGTCTGGGTAGCACACTACATTCATAGATTTATATTTCAATTCCAAAATCTGGGAAAGGTCCATCCCAGACAGATTTCATCATTGTTTGCATGGCCGGCAAGATTCTTTCTTGACAATATGGAGAGTCCTGTTCCACATTCTTCAGGGGATACACAAACCTTATAATTCAGTAGAGCACTGAATTACAGATATAAGGAATAGAAGTGTGGCATTCTAGATTGTTTGAAGAACTAATCTCAGGCTGGCAATGTTGGTAGAATTTTGGGAGAGTTTAGAGGAGTTTTACTCTGCATCTAACTCTTCAGTACCTGTCCTGGGGGTTTTCAATGGGGACACTAAAGGAAGCTTTACTCGATGTCGAACCCTGTGATGTATCTGCTGTTGGTTTGATGTGGATACTGTAGAGGTGCTTTACTCTGTATCTAGTCCATCTAGTATATAATTTTGGATGTGCTCAGAGTTGTCACTGGATACCAAAAGTAAAGACAGACATTACTTTTAAAGGGACTCCAAATAGATTTCTCTAGTATATGTTCAATGTGCTCACAAACTGTTGTTATATTTTCAAAATCTGCTATTTTCTGAATCTCCACTGTTGGAATTCACTTGTCATATTTAGCAGTGGTCCTCAAACTTGTGATCATTTTTAATAACTTTGCTGTTGGTATGGGTTTTTTTTTCTGCCATACTGTCAGATGTCGAGCCCCTTGGTTTCTGTTGTGGTGTTGGGTGTGTTAACCCAATCCCTCATTATTTATTGGTATTTATCCCTCAGTAATATCTGTAAAATAGATTATCTAGTAATTATCACAATATTGTATTTACACTATTCCTGTGCACATCTTGTTGCTGTAGTTTCCAAAACACAACAGTGGCTATACTTAACAAATCCATTGGCTATAAAGTCCTTGTTCTGAGTTCCTGTGGCCACTGAGAGGGGCCACAGAAATACAAAATCCTTTTCAACCTCATGGCTCACTCCAAACTTACAGCAGTTGCACTTTATTTTTGATTTATACCCATATATGAAAATACTTAAAATTATTCAAGTAAGGTGATACTAAGCCACATGAGCCCAAGTTAAATCCCCAGTTATTGGTGATTATATTACCTCAAATGGGTGGTGAGTGGAGCACGACAGTTGGCTTCAGCCTCTAATCGCCATTCTTTTTTCACCCACCAAGCATACATATAAGTTACAAAGAGAAACCAGTTACTAGATCAGATATCAGTTCATAGGAACAGGAGTGGACCTTTCCAGCTCTCAAGTTTGTACCACCATTCAGTTATATCAAAGCTGATCTGTGACCTAACTCCATGTGCCTGTCTTTGGCCCATATCCTATAACATCTTTGCTTAACGGAAGGTTATCTATCTCAGAATTAAAATTAACAACTGATCCTGCGTCCATTGCCATTTGCGGAAGAGAGTTCCAAATCTCTACCACAGTTTGTGTTTAGAAGTACTTTGTAATATCTCTCCTGAATAGTCTGGATCTAATTGTCAGACTAAGCCCCCTAGTTCTAGAATCCACCATCAGTGGAAATTGTTTATCTTTATTGACCCTGCCTTTTCCTGTTAATATCTTTGATCAGATCACCTGTTACCCTTATATATTCTAGAGAAAACAGGCCTAATTTGTGTAATCTCTCCTCATAACAACCCCTTATATCCAGGTATTATTCTTGTAAACCTAGGTTGTCCTCCCTCCAAGGCTGATATATCCTTCGTAAGGTGTGATGCACAGGTCTGCTCTCAGTACTCTAAGTGAGGTCCAACCAAGGTTTTGTGTAACTGGAGCATACCCTCAGCATTCTTGTATTCCAGTCCTCTATTTATAAAGGCAAGCATTCCATTAGCTTGCTTTATTATTTTCTGCACCTATTCATGACATTTTAAAGATCTTTGCACTCCCAAGTCTGTTTGGACATCTGCTGTATTTAACTTCATAACACCTAGAAAGTACCCTTTATCAATCCAAGATGAATAATCTCACAAAGCACAGAACCTTCCACAGAGAAATAAAGATAAGAGGAGGCAAGAGGAAGAAGAAAATTAAGTTTGTAGCAGTATTTGAGGAACTTATTCATATGCTTCTATTCATCCTAGTTATAAGTTGTCTTTCTGGTTAAAACCAGTGTTAATCAGAACACCAGCAAATACAAGCAAGAAATCCATCATCAGAATGTGTCCAGCTCCTTGTCCTGTAATACTGTTTGCTGATATAAGGGAATTCAATTATATATTTTTAATAATTTGATCATTCTATTATTGCCTTTGAAAAATGTGAAGCATGAAATTTTTAAAAATTTGCGTTTTTGTATAATTTGCTACAACTTAGTCACAGCAATTACTCCCCCCAAGAAAATTATAGACTCAGAGCAGAATCTGAACCACTTCAACATGCTGCAGATTGTTCATTGCTTTGGCAATCTAGACTCTTCCACGCAATGTTGTACTTTGAATCAAATTTCTTGCTTTTAATTTTAATTATATAGATCCTTTAAGTTATTTTATTGAAGTCATCTACTTAAATATGTAATCACTGACTTTTATAATGTGACATTCACCTTGCCTTTGGCAGTGACTCCAGCTCTGTATTTGTGCATTAATAAATTGCTGTCAGGCTGTTGCTGAATATTAGTTTTGTTTATATATAAGATGCCATTGGAGTTCAGAGCCACCAGATGTTCACAGCCTGCAACTACAGCATTACTCGGAACTGTGCATAGAAGTTCTAACATAACTGCACAGACAGTTTGTACATGTCATGATTTTCATATTTGTTTTTATATCAACAACAGTTAAAGTTTGCAGATAGGAGGTGCATTACCTAATATTTAACAGACTTTATCATTTATACATGTGTATCTGGATTATTTAGCTGTATTGAGCATAGCAACCCAATACATTAATTTTTTTTAGATATCAATGGACTGTCTGTATATTTTCCTTTCTTGCCATTTTAGATGTTCTTTAGACTAAGTTTTTCTTTTCATCCTTTTGTATAATGCTAATCATTTATTTTGTCTGATTCTTCCATTCTTTCTATTGACATCAGAATAAGGAGTTTGTATGTCGTGGTCATGATTATGAAAGGCTGGAGGCCTTTCAGCAGAGGATGCTGACTGAATTTCCACAAGCTATTGCCATGCAACATCTCAATCAGCCAGATGAAACCATCCTGCAGTCTGATGCACAGTGTATCCTTCAACCTTGAGCTGGTTGTGGCCGTAAAGAACTCAGCATCACAACCAGAAAGTCCCAGGTTGTGTTCAGCCCATTGTTCAGCAACAGTATAGAGACATTATGGTTGTCTTCAGCTGCCCTGGGCTAAGAAGAGAAAATTAAATTAGGGTTCCTTGTACTGACCCCTGCCCAACATAAGTCATCAAACTCAGTCATAATGCCGTGTATGGAACATGGCTAGTCAACACTCACTGACTAGTCTCACATACATGAAGCAAGGCCAGTTGGTAAGGTCCTCAGGGACTGCAAATACCCCTGGAATCAGTTACCAGCAAATGGCACCATTTTGAGGAGACGAAGAGGGAAAATTGAAAATACCACTGTTAAGGAGGGAGAGCTTCAGATATGTGGATCATTGGTATACAGGGGCAGGAACGGTTGTTGGATGTTCTGGGGTTTAGATGTTTCAAGAGGAAGAGGGAGGGAGGTAAAAGAGGTGTGGGAGTGGCATTGCTAATCAGGGATAGTATTACAGCGGCAGATAGGGAGGCTATCGAGGAGGGTTTGTCTACTGAGTCATTGTGGGTGGAAGTCAGAAACAAGAAATTAGCAGTCACTTTATTGGGAGTTTTCTATAGATCCTCCCAAATAGCAACAGAGACACAGAGGAGCAGATTGGGAGGCATATTTTGCAGAAAAGTGCAGAAGTAACAGGGTTGTTGTCATGGGTGACTTCAACTTCCCTAATATTGATTGGAATCTCCTTAGTGCAAATAGTTTGGATGGAGCAGCCTTTGTCAGGTGTGTCCAGGAAGTGGGGAGGCCATAACGTATTTGGTGTCGGCAACAAACCAGGTCAGGTGTCAGATCTCTCGGTGGGAGAGTATTTCAGTGATAATGATCACAACTCCCTGAGCTTTACTCATGGAGAGGTATACGAGCAGACAGTATGGGAAAATATTTAATTGTGGGAGGGGGAACTACAATACTGTTAGGCATGAACTGTGGAACATAAATTGGGAACAGATATTCTCAGGGAAATGCACAACAGAAATGTGGAGGTTGTTTAGGGAACACTTGCTGCGAGTGCTAGATAGGTTTGTCCTATGGATGCAAGGGAGGAATGGTAAGATGAAGGATTTTGGATGACAACAGATATGGAACATTTAATCAAGAGGAAGAAAGCTAATTTATGGTTGAAGAAGCAAGGATCAGACAGGGCAATAGAGGGTTACAAGGTAGCCAGGAAAGAACTGAAGAATGGACTTAGGAAGAGCTAGAAGGGAGCATGAGAAAGTCTTAGCAGGTAGGATTAGAGAAAACTCCAAGGTGACCTACATTTATGTGAGGAACAAGAGGATGGCCAGAGTGAGGGTAGGGCTGATCAGGAATAGTGGAGGGAACCTGTGCCTGGAGTCAGAGGAGGTAGGGGAGGTCCTTAATGAATACTTTGCTTCAGTATTCACTCGTGAGAGGGACCTTCTCGTTTGTGAGGACAGTGTGAAACAGGCTGACATGCTCAAACAGGTTGTTGTTAAGAAGGAGGATGTGCTGGAAATTTTGAAAAACACATGAGGATAGATAAGTCCCCTGGGCCAGAAAGGATATACCCAAGGTTACTACGGGAAGTGAGAAGAGATTGCTGCACTTTTGGCGATCATCTTCACATCCTCACTGACCACTAGAGTACACCAGATGATTATTCCCTTGTTATTCCCATGTTCAAGAAAGGTAATAGGTATAACCCTGGGAATTACACACCAATCAGTCTTATGTCAGTAGTGGGCAAATTATTGGAGAGGATTCTGAGAGACAAGATTTATGATTATTTGGAAAAGCATAGCTTGATTAGAGATAGTCAGCATGGCTTTGAGAGGGACAGGTCATGCCTCAGAAGACGTATTGAATTCTTTGAGGATGTGACAAAATACATTGATGAAGGTAGAGCAGCGGATGTGGACCTTAGCAAGGCGTTTGATAAGGTTCCCCACTGTAGGCTCATTCAGAAAGTAAGGACGCATGGGATACAGGAAAACTTGTGTGTCTGGATAGAGAATTGGCTAGCCCGTAGAAGACAGAGGGTGGTAGTTGATGGAAAATATTCACCCTGGAGCTTGGTGACCAGTGGCATGGATCTATTCTGGGACTTTTTCTCTTTGTGATTTATATAAATTACTTGGATGAGGAAGTGGAAGGGGGCTTAATAGGTTTGCCGATGACACAAAGGTTGGTGAAGTTGTGGATAGTGTGGAGCGCTGTTGTAGGTTGCAACTGGACATTGACAGGCTGCAGAACTGGGCTGAGAAATGGCAGAAGGAGTTCAACGTGGAAAAGTCATTCATTTTGGAAGGTTAAATTTGATTGCAGAGTACAAGTGTGGAGGAACGGAGGGATCTTGGGGTCCACGTCCATCGATCCCTCAAAGTTGCTGCCCAAGTTGATAGGGTTGTTAAGAAAGCGTATGGTATGTTGGCTTTCATTAGCAGGGGGATTGACTTTAAGAGCCACGAGGTTATGCTACAGTTCTATAAAGCCCTGGTTAGACCACATTTAAAATATTATGCTCAATTCTGGTTGTTTCATTATAGGAAGGATGTGGAAGATTTAGAGAGGGTGCAGTGGAGGTTTACCAGGATGCTGCCTGGACTGGAGGGCATGTCTTATGAACAAAGGTTGAGAGAGCTAGGACTTTTCTCATTGGAGTGAAGAAGGATTAAAGGTAACTTGATCGAGGTGTACAAGATGATGAGAGGCATAGAGTGAATAGGCATAAATGGCTATCACGATGGGGCAAAATTTTAAGGTGATTGGAGGAAGGTTTAGGGGAGATACCAGAGGTAGTTTCTTTACACAGAGAGTGGTGAGTGAGTGAAATGCACTGCCAGCAGTGGTAGTAGAGCCAGATACATTAAGGACATTTAAGCGACTCTTGGTTTGGCACATGGATGATCATAAAATGTAGGGTGTGTAGGTTAGTTTGATCTTAGAGTAGGATAAAAGGTTGGCACAACATCAAGGAGAAAAGGGCACGCACTGTGCTATACTGTTCTATGTAAGCAATAAAAACAGAAAATGCAGAAAATATTCAGCAAGTCAAGTGGCATTTGTGGATAGAGAAACTTTTCATCAGAACAATCTGCCAGATCTGCTGAATATTTCTAGCATTTTCCATTTTTATTTCAGATTTCTAGCATCTACAATATGTTGTTTTTTTGTAACTGAAAGAATATCTGAATGAATTTAGGGATGGTGACGGCATAGTAGTGAGGTACCTGAGTTGTAATCCAGATACCCAGGCTGATAGTCTGAGGACATTGGTTCGAATCCCACAAATTTGAATTTAATAAAAGTCTGGAATAAAAAGCTGATCTAATGGTAACCATTGTCGATTATCATAAAAACACATCTGGATCTCTTCCATTTTTACCTGGTCTGGCCTCCATGTTACTCCATAGCAATGTTGTTGACTCTTAATTAGGGATGGATAATAAATTCTGGCCTAATCAGTGATACCCACACCCCATCAACAACAAATTTTAAAAAAAACTAATGCTGCCTGTCTATTAACTAGAGGATACAGTAATGATTGTAATTACCAGTGTAGACCTTGTCCATGAAAGCTGATGAAGAAGAGTAGATTTTGCTGTGTTATGTTCTTTGACCTCTTGGTTAGATTTGCAAATTTATGCTGTTAGCCCAATTCCAGAGAATGTGGAAGTTCTTCAGATGGAAAGAGTTCCAGACCGGATCAAGAGCTTCTATCGCGTAAACAATATCAGCCGCTTTCGATATGACAGACCTTTTCATAAAGGTTCAAAGGACAAGGAAAATGAGTTCAAGGTGAGTGTACACCCTCTCCCACTCTTCATGAGGAGTGGAAAGAAAAACAACATAACTGGATTACTGTCTGCTGTAGGAAACTGATATTTGTAGTTTACAATATAGTGCTTTACAGGAAGCAGTAAAGATGTGTATTGCTGAAGTCCATACTATGGATGGAGCCATTGATGAAATAAGTCTTAGCAGGTGTTGGCGAAACTGCAAAATTGGAGAATATGAAACAAAAGTAGAAAATGTGTTCAATCCCTGAAGATTTGCACAAAGGGGAAAAAAAAAGTAAAAGTAAAACTTGGAAATGAACATACTGGACCTCCTGGGAGCTCAACTTTGAAGTGTACAAGATGAACTAGACTAGTACATCTCATTTTCATATCCTACCGGTTTTTCCTTCTGGAGGAGGGAGTAGTAGAGTTAGTGAGTGAAATCCCATGGAAGTGATGGGAGATCAAGAGCTGTTTTGGGGAACACCTTCTGTATCCTATTCCATTCGGGCACTTTACAAGCCAATAATGGGCCTTCCATGGCATTGAGGACACTAAATGTGGAAATCACGCTGACTGAGTTATTGGCCAATCAGATAGCAATACCTCTCTTGAATGACAGCATCACCAGAGAGATAGTGTGGCTACCAACAGTTTTGAGACCTACCAAAGGTCTCATGTCATCACTAGATTCTCGACAAGATAATGGGATGAGAGCTGGGCAAGGGGCTATCAATGGCCCACCCCATTCGATCATCAGTTCCTTCAGTCAGATGCCTTTGAACAAGGGGCTACCTCTGGGCAAGTAAGCACATACAGGTTTGATGGTTGTGCTTGATGCATGGTGAGTCCACTGCCACCTGCTGCATTAATACCTAGCAACTGCAGAAAGAGGTCCTCATTGGATCGCCAGTGAGCAGTCAAGACCACAGACTTAATCAGGAGGAGATGGGAAGGTAATGTAGCTCCCACATCCCCCCCTGATTAAATGCCCCGCCAAGAGTCTCACCACAGGGAGGACACAAAATTCTACACACTGTTCCAGGTGGATGACCTTTCCTCAGAACTGGAAATTGTTGGAGATAAACTGTTTTTAAACAAATTCAGAGCCAGAAAGGAAACAGAAGTGGTAAGTATAAGAATCCTTAGAAATCTTCACTTTGAATTTTCTTGCAAAATAGTGAAAATTAACATAAATACGATGAATGTCTGTACACCTTTCATGTTTTTGGTCTTTGGATCTAATGCTGAAGTATAATTTTAATCCTGTTTGAGATCTGCTGTGGGTAGAAATGACTAATATGTGGCATAAAGGGGAAACATTATCTGGTCCTTCACTAATCAAGTGTTTTTGAGCTCAAAAGATTTGAAAGGAGCCAATTAAATCCGAAGAAGGTAAATTTTAATTTTAGGAGGTTGAGAGGTGATGCTATAGAGAATTATTAGATCATGACGAGCATAGATAAAGTGAATGACAGGGTCTTTTCTCTAGGATGGAGGAGTTCAAAATTAGGGGGCATTTTTTAAGGTGAGAGGAGAGATTTAAAAGGGACCTGAGGGGCAAATTTTTCACACAGACTGTGGTTCATAAGTGAAATCAACTGCCAAAGGAAGTGGTAGCTGCAAATACAGTTATAACATTAAAAGACATTTGGACAGGCACATTAATAGGAAAGGTTTAGAGGGATGCAGGCCAACCGCAGAAAAGTGGGACTAGTTTAATTTGGGAACCTCGGTCAGGCATGGACGAGTTGGACTGAACGGTCTGTTTCCATGCTATATGACCCTATGACCCCATTTCATTGGAGGAAATTCAGACAAGGTTCTTAGGATGATCCTTGGTATGGCGGGATTGTCTTAAATGTAGAGACTAAACAAATTAGGGACCCTATTCACTGGGGTTTAGAAGAATGAATAGTGATCTTATTGAAACATATAGGATTCTTAAGAGGCTTGACAGAGTAAGTACTGAGAAGATGTTTCCCCTCATGGGAGAATCTGGAAACAGAAGATATAATCTCAGAGTAAAAAAGCGTCAATTCAAGATTGAGGAGAAAATTCTTCTCCCAGAGATTTGAGAGTCTTTGGAACTCCTTACCACAGAGAGTTATGTGGACAGAGTCTTTGTGTATATTTAAGAGTGGGATAGATTCTTGATCAGAAGGGGAATCAGTGGTTACAAGGAAAAGGCAGGAAAGTGGATGTGAGGAATGTTGAATTAGCTATGATTCTATTAAATGGCAGATCAGGCTTAAGGGACTAAATGGCCTACACCTGTTCCTATTTCTTCTGATTTAATGAAAGGAATGCTGGCATTAGAGGCAGTCCAGAGAAGGTTCATTAGGCTGATGCCAGGTATAGAGGGACTATCTATTGAGGAACAGTTAAATCGGTTGGGTTTGTACTCATTCAAGTTTTAAAGAATGAGAAACGATCTTGTTGAAACATATAAGATTCTGAGAGAGTTTGACAGGATAGGTTATTTCCTCTTGTGAAGAGTGTAAGGTGTTGTCCATTTAAGACAGAGATGAAAAAGTTTTTTTTCTTTCAGAGGGTAGTGAATCTGTAGAATTCTTTACTGCAGAGAACTGTAGAGGTTCAGTTGGTAAGCATACTCAGTGATGAGGTAGACAGATTTCTGGTCAATAAGGGAATAAAGGGTTATGGGGATAATAGAGGAAAGTGAAGTTGAAGATTTTCGATCAGCCATCATCTCATTGAATGGCAGAGCTGAGTCTCTGAACCAAATAGCCTACTTCTGCTCCTACAACTTATAGTGGAATAGGTTTCAGAATTGTTTGCTCCCATCAATACGTTAGATTAACATTGTCCTTCGAAGTTGTTGAAAGTATCAAGTACTGTAAATGTGTATGTGTGTGTGAGACATTCTGTAATCTGTGTGTATAGATGAGAAGGTTACTGGGCCCGCCACATACTGATGTGACGCAACATGCTAGGACACAGAATTAGGTTTTGGGTAAAAGTTTATCTCGGTAATGAGTTTTTTATCATCATCTACCCTACTGTAGAGTCTTTGGATTGAACGGACTACCCTGACTCTTACACACAGTTTGCCTGGAATCTCCCGATGGTTTGAAGTAGAGAAGAGAGAGGTGGTAAGTTCCTACTTTTTGCTTCTGTGTTGTTATCCCAGAGAGACAGGAATAAGATACAAGAGCAGTCCATCTTCATGAGGCTTTTGAACCACAGATGTCCTCTCCACTTGAATTATTAATTTCCATTTTTGGGTCTTTCAAACCCAGCACTGGCAGAAAATGCTTTAAAGCCCCATTGCACCAGATCCTGGTGATACGAAGAAGAATCGAAGGCCAAGATTAGGTAATTTCACAAGAAGCCATGAGGTGATGCCAAGGTGGGATTGTAAAAGCAAAAGCTTACAGGGAGTACTGAAGGATTCTATGAGGATAAGTTGAAGAATTTGCAATTTGAAGTCATAGGAAAGATTGACGGAATAAGTTAAATCTTACTGACTTGATGGGATCTTACAGGATCAAGTTTTGATCTATTCAATTTCCATTGATTTTGACCAGCTAGACTCTATTTGTTTGCCACTGAGTTGATTTGGTTAAAATGAATCACCCTCAAATTAGCACAGGTGACATTGGGTAGAATTTAATCCTTCCCAAGGAGACAAGTTGGGAAGCAGAATGTCTGTGAAAATGGGTGGAAAGTTCGAGTGTGAAAACATTGTTGTCTTCCCAATTCCTTATTTATCTGGTGTGGGAAAATTTTGAGGACAGCCTTCCTGCCTAGAAACCAACAGAGGTGTTCAAGTGGCCTTTAAAACAGACAACCTAGTAAAATGTATGATCACAATAGACAATAGGTGCAGGAGTAGGCCATTCTGCCCTTCGAGCCTGTACCACCATTCGATATGATCATGGCTGATCATCCTTAATCAGTATCCTGTTCCTGCCTTATCTCCATAACCCTTGATTCCATTATCCTTGAGAGCTCTATCCAACTTTTTCTTAAATGAATCCAGAGACTGGGCCTCCACTGCCCTCTGGGGAAGAGCATTCCACACAGCCACCACTCTCTGGGTGAAGAAATTTCTCCTCCTCTCTGTCCTAAATGGTCTACCCCATATTTTTAAGCTGTGTCCTCTGGTTCGGCACTCACCCATCAGTGGAAACATGTTTCCTGCCTCCAGAGTGTCCAATCCTTTAATAATCTTATATGTCTCAATCAGATCCCCTCTCAGTCTTCTAAACTCAAGGGTATACAAGCCAAGTTGTTCCAGTCTTTCAGCATAAGGTAGTCCCGCCATTCCAGGAATTGACCTCGTGAACCTACACAGCACTCCCTCAATAGCCAGAATGTCTTTCCTCAAATTTGGAGACCAGAACAGCACACA
>NC_057727.1:64471912-64480091 GCF_004010195.1 Chiloscyllium plagiosum
CTGCGGTACCCCACTGGTCACTGCCTGCCATTCCGAAATGGAGCCGTTTATCACTACTCTTTGTTTCCTGTCAGCCAACCAACCTTCAATCCAAGTTAGTACTTTGCCCCCAGAGCCATGCGCCCTAATTTTGCTCAATAACCTCCTATGTGGGACTTTATCAAAAGCTTTCTGAAAGTCCAGGTACACTACATCTACTGGATCTCCCTCGTCCATCTTCAGAGTTACATCCTCAAAAAATTCCAGAAGGTTAGTCAAGCATGATTTCCCCTTCATAAATCCATGCTGATTCTGACCTATCCTGTTACTACTATCCGGATATGTCGTAATTTCATCCTTTATAATAGCATCTTTCCCACCACTGAGGTCAGACTAACTGGTCTATAATTTCCTGCTTTCTCTCTCTCACCTTTCTTAAAACGTGGTACAACATTAGCTACCCTCCAATCCACAGGAACTAATCCTGAATCTATCGAACTCTGGAAAATAATCACCAACGTATCCACGATTTCTCGAGCCATCTCCTTCAGTACACTGGGATGTAGACCATTAGGCCCTGGGGACATATCAACCTTCAGACCTAACAGTCTCTCCAACACCAATTCCTGGCAAATATAAATTCCCTTAAGTTCAGGTCCTTCAGCCTCAGGGAGATTGCTTGTGTCTTCCCCAGTGAACACAGATCTGAAGTACCAATTCAATTCTTCTACCATTTCTTTGTTCCCCGTAATATGTTCCCCCGTTTCTGTCTTCAAGGGCCCAATTTTAGTCTTAACCATTTTTTTGCCTTTCACATACCTAAAAAAGCTTTTACTATCCTCCTTTCTATTTTTGGCCAGTTTACCTTTGTACCTCATTTTTTCTCTGCATATCTCCTTCTTAGTAGTCCTCTTTAAAAGCTTCCCAGTCCTCCATTTTCCCACTTATCTTTGCTATGTTGTACTTTTTCTCTTTTAACTTTATATGTTTCTTAACTTCCCTCGTCAGCCACAGCCACCCATGCCTCCTCCTAGGATCTTTGTTCCTTTTTGGAATGAACTGATCCTGCATCTTCTGCATTATACCCAGAAATATCTGCCATTGTTCCTCCACTGTCATTCCTGCTAAGGTATTGTACCATTGAACTTTGGCCAGCTCCTCCCTCATAGCTCCATAGTTTCCTATATTCCAACAGAAATATTGTCACTTCCGATTGTACCCTCTCCCTCTCAAATTGCAGATTGAAGCTTACTGTATTATGGTCACTACTTCCCAATGGCTCCTTCACTTCGAGGTCCCTGATCAATTCTGGTTTGTTGCACAATACCAGATCCAGAATTGCCATATCCCTGGTAGGCTCTAGCATCAGCTGTTCTAAGAATCCATCTCGGAGGCACTCCACAAAGTCTCTTTCTTGAGGTCCAATACCATCCTGATTCTCCCAGTCTACCTGCATGTTGAAATCCCCCATAACAACTGTTGTAACATCTTTGCGAAAGGCCAATTTCATCTCCTGATTCAACTTACATCCGACATCCAGACTACTGTTTGGGGGCCTGTAGATAACTCCCAAGAGGGTCTTTTTACCCTTAGAATTTCTCAGCTGTATCCATACTGACTCTACATCCCCTGATTTTAGGTCCCCCTGCGCAAGGGACTGAATATCATCCTTTACCAACATGGCCACCCCACCCCCTCTGCCCGTCAGTCTATCCTTACAATAGCACATGTAGCCTTGAATATTAATTTCCCAGGCCCTGTCCACTTGAAGCCACGTCTCAGTTATCCCCACAATATCGTATCTGCCAATTTCCAAAAGAGCCTCAAGCTCATCCATCTTAGTTCTAATGCTTTGTGCATTCATGTATAGTATTTTTAATTTGTTACTGCCTTCACCCTCCCCATCAACTCCTATTTCACTCAACCTTACAGCATGATCCCTTTTTGAGTTTTCTGCTTCATTGATACAGTTGTCTTTCTTGACTTCCCTTGTTCTAACTTTCCCTTCAATTTCCTTCTTAAACATCCAGTTTGTCCCCCCCCCCCGCTACTTAGTTTAAACGTAGCTGTGTTGCAGTAGCAAACCTGCCTGTCAGAATGCTGGTCCCTAACCTATTAAGGTGCAAACTGTCTCTCTTGTATAATTTATGCTTACCACAAAACATACCCCAGTGATCTAAGAATTTAAATCCTTGCTTCGTGCACCAGTTCCCCAACCACACGTTCAAGTCCATTATCTCCCTGTTTCTGGCCTCACCAGCCCAAGGAACTGGAAGCAAATCTCTGTCTTTCCTTTCCCGAGACTTGTTCGGGAAAGTCTGAACCTGCATCCTCGATGTACTATTTTTCATTGTAAACATGCTGCCCAGAGTGTATTGATACCAAAATCTACGTAAAGTTAGCTTATCAAAGTCTGGGTCAAGGTGAGGCACTTCAGTTGGCCACAGCATCTCTGGGGTATGTGAAGGAGAGCTTTCATCAGGGTTCCAATCAATTGTCTGTGCCTCTGCTGGAAATGTGCATCTTACACGTACCGATTGAGGTCATGAGCAATTGTTCTGTGATATTCCTCCCCATCATATGTCTTTGAAGGAAGGTCACAAAATTTCAGTATGTATTCACTTGGTTAATTGCAATCACTACAGTTGGGCTAAGGATATTAAAATGGATTTCACTTGGTGACTCAGACGCTACAAAACATGAGCAGAATTTTATGCTCTCACTGGTGGCGAGCCTGGGGGCAGGAAGAGCATCCAGTTAGTTGGAGTGATATCACATCTGAATCCTGATGTTTTCCGGCCTCTTCCAGAATTACTTTTTGTGCAGGAAGGCCCATGACCAATCTTTCACTTGGCCACCAATTGAGGCCCCTTTGTAGTGAATCACACACCATTTAGAGATTTTATCTAACTGCTATTGGGATTAACACAGTTCCAGGTGGGCCAGTTACCATGTAACTTCCACATGATGTCAAATTGTATGGACTGCTTATCATCTTGGGGGTAAAGGGGTAGCAATGGCAGGGTCGTTTCATCAAAGATAATCATTGCCTGATTGAGATACTTGACATTGGGAGGAGGGGGTTGACAAATACCAACCCTCTAACACCTCTCCTGTGACTTCTACTTGGCAACACTTAATTCAGTTGTGATGTGGTTACTTCATGGTCCTAGAACTCTGGGGGATGGCTTTCCAGCTTAGTGATGGTGTTGAGCAGCTGCCTCACTAAGATTGGCCAGCAGCTGTCTCTAGGCAGGATGGGTCTTGAGAAGTGTAGGAAGGCTCATCAGTGCCTGGCTGGCATGTGATTTCGCAGATATTCCTCAGATGAGACAGTGTGGGTCTCTTGTCAGCTCTCCAAACAGCAGAAGAGACCACCAATGTTACAGAATAGCATCCCTTGTCATGACAATATTTCTGCTCACTGTTGTCATGTAATCAGTTGCAAATAAGGGAGAGCATTTGATCCATCTTTATCTTAAAGTGCATTTATCATTTTGTATTAACTCATCTCTCAATCCACCAATTCCTAAATAGTTACATGGTTTTGGCTTCAACCATCCAAACAAAAGCCCATGTATTTATTATATCTAGAATCATAGAATCTCTCTAGTGCTGAAAGAGGCTATTCGGCCCATTTAGTCTGCACCAACCCTATGAAGAGTGTCTTCCCCCAGACCCAGAACCCGATGTCTTTCCCATAATCCTGCATTTACCATGGCTAGTCCAAATTGCCTACACATCCCTGGACACGCGGGGCTATTTAGTACAGCCAATCCATCTCTCAACGATGGGAGGAAACCAAACCACCCAGTGGAAACCCATGAAGACACAGGTGAATGTGCAAAATCCACATAAGCAGTTATCAAAGGTTGGAATTGAACCAGGTCCCTGGCACGGTGAGCCTGCAGTGCTAATCACTGTGCCACCCTAGTATGAAGAACTCTTCATGTAAAGAACAACTGTTCTGTTAAATTCAAATTTGAGTTTGAATTTCTTGTGTCATTGTATAATCCAATTTAGCACTGACATAGCCTCTACATAATTTTATTGTCATACAAATCTCAATTCGGCCACTTCTTAGTCACTTTTCTTGCCTGAATTTCACCACAGCTTCTTCCTTGCCCAGTGAATGAAGACACCACCCACTGCAGTATTAAAACAAGACATTCCCAGGCTGGACTCCCAATCTGCATGTTGATCTCCAATGACTGCAGCTTTGGAACCCTGCAACTGAGAGTTCTGCATTTTGCAAGATATAATTGGACTTTAGTAAAGCCTTTGACAAAGTTCAGCATGGTAGACTAGTTAGTAAAGTTAGATCACATGGAACTCGGAGAGCTTGCCAAATGAATACAGAATTAGCTTGACAGTAGGAGACAGAGGGTGATGGTAGAGGGTTGTTCTTCAGACTGGAGACCTGTGACCAGCAGTGTTCCGCAGGAATCAGTGCTGAGTCCACTTTTGCTTGTCATTTACATAAATAATTTGGATGAGAATATAGTAAGCATTGTTAGTTTTGCAGATGACTCCAAATTGATGGTATAGTGGACAGTGAAGGTTATCTAAAATTACAATTGGATTGATTGGGCCAGTGAGCCAAGGTGTGGCAAATTGAGTTTCATTTCGATAAATTCAAAATATTTCATTTGGTAAGATGAACAAGGGCAGGACCTACACTATTAATGGTACAGCCCTGGGAGGTGTTGTCGAACTGAAACCTAAGGGTTCAGGTACATATTTCTTTGAAAGTTATGTCACAGGTAGACAGGGTGGTAAAGAAGGCATTTGGCATGCTTGCCTTCATTACTCAGACCAATGAATGTAGGAGTTGGTCATCATGTTGCAGTTGTCAGGACTTTGAAAAGGCAACAATTTGAGTCCTATATACAGTTCTGGTCCCCATGCTACAGGAAGGATGCAGGTAGTTCTCGGATAACGCGCATTCCGGCAGCATGATTTGCTTCTAACGTCGCTGAGGAATTAAGGAGTGGTACTTTCAAGAATGCTTACCTCTGTCTGATTCCATTGGTGATCATTTCGCGCAGGTAGTTCTGCGCATGTGCCAATGTGCATGCCGTTCTGCACATGTGGCGATGTCAGCTGCCTACAGAGCAGCTCTCTGTGAGAGGTACTGTACAGAGAGCATCTTTCTGAGAGAGATACATTGAGCAGCTTCCTATTAAAGGTAAACTACTCCTGGATTATCCCTTTTTTTTGAAAAATAGAGGGGCATAGTGACAGGAACGTTCGTAGGAATTGTCCTGATGATAAAATTGTGGGTGGTGAACACAAACGAAAGGCTCTAACATTGCAAGAGAAGCTAGATATTATAAAGCGTTTTGAGTTTAAGGAGAGAATATGTGATATAGCTCACTTAACAGCAATGAGGGAGTCTACATTACACACCATGATGACCCTCTGTCTGTGCATTAACAATATTTTTTAAATGTACTGTGTTAAATGTACTTTTGTTTCATTGATAAATATGATTTATATCTACATTCAGCTATAATGTGCTATAATTTGTGTTAAACCTTTGAGTGATGTTTGAGCGATCGTGAGTGATATTTTTTGCTGGTCTACCCCAACCCATAGGCCCCATTTCTTCTATGAAGCAATTTTCTATTAAGAGGGGTTTCATACACAACTATGGCATTATACCCAGTGACATGAGACATTAGCTGGGCATTGTTCAGTATAGGAAAAATAGGACTGGGGCACAGGAGTACATCATTTGCCCTTCAAGCTTGCTCTGGCATTCGATAGGATCATACCTGATCTGATTACGGTCTCAACATAAACTTCTTATCTATCCTTGGTTCTCTTGTCTATCTAAAGTCTAACCAAAGACCACTGCTTACTGAGAAGGAGAATTCCACACACTTAAAAAAAAACTGAGACAGAAAATATTTTATTCTTTATCTGTAAAAGGGAGATTTTTTTAACTTTAAACTCAGTCCCTTATTTCTGGTCTGTCCCACAAGAGACAACATATTCCCTGTGTTCACCCTATTAAGTCCCCTCAGGATTTTATATGTTTCAATAAGAGACCTCTTTCTTCTAAACTGCAATTCATACCAAGCCCAACCTGCTCAACCTTCTCTCAAAAAGTAAGTCCTTCATCCCAGGAATGAACTGAGTGAATCTTCTCTCAACTGCTTCTAATGCATTTATATCCTTTTGCAAATAAGTAGATCAAAAATGTACATAGCACTCCAGATATGGTCCAAGACCCTGTACATCACTGTAGGATATGACTCAAGATTGTTCAAATTTGGCAAGGTGACCCTCTTTCCCTATTTCTGTAACCGTTCCCAGACCAAAAATTCTGAGATATCTGCACATACCTAATTCTGAGCTTCTGTGCTTTCCTGGTTATAATCACTCCACCATTAGTGGTTGTGCCTTCAGCTGGCTAGAGTACAGATTCTGGATTTCACTCCCTAAACTTTTTAACTTCTTCATTTTCTTTAACAGTTCTCCATAAAGCATCTTGGGAAATTTTACCTTGATAAAATGCCAATATTAATACAAGTTGATGCTATATTTCATGATTGATTTTTGGCAGTTGGAAGTGAGCCCCTTGGAAAATGCTATCTATGTTGTCGAAAACAAAAACCAGGAGCTGCGGACTCTCATCAGTCAATACCAGCACAAGCAGCTGCATGCCAACATTAATCTTCTCAGCATGTGTCTTAATGGAGTGATAGATGCTGCTGTCAATGGAGGAATAGCCAGATACCAGGAGGTAAGGTTCATTTGGAGTACGCTTGAAATTGCAGTTGGATACAGTAAAGCAGAATCAAAATAGAAATGGAAATTACTGGCTGTTCAGACATGAGATAACACTTACAGCCCAAATTAGCCATTAATATCTTTACTAGATTTGATAGGAATATCAGTTGGCAACATATCCATTAGCAATACACCTGTTAATAAATATATCTACTAGTAACAAATATATTATCAGGAGTTATATATACGATCACTCAGAGAATAGTCAATCACTTATCAAAGGTAGCCTTCAAAAACTGATCGAATTGTTCATAAAAAGACTGGATCACTCTTTGCAATGACTTTCATGCCTTTCTTTCCAAGGGTGACAAGGATACTATCAAAATCCACCTGAAGTCCATCTTAAGCCACAGTTGTCCAATGAGGCAACTGTTTCTTTGTTTCTATTATATTAGACTGTCTTGATGTTGTACATTTGTTTTGGATTTCTTTCATGCCACAGATGTCTTTTAGATCATTATTAATATACACAACAAGCGCAATCTCCATTCTTGATCATAAACATTTTAGAATTACAAGAAAGTTAACAATTTCAGTCCCACAAATTATTGAAAAGTCTCACCTGTCTTAGAAATTTTTCATCATGTGTTTGAATAGGTTGATTAAAATGACTGTAAGTGTTGCCTGGGGAAATAAAGGTCAAGTTTATCAGATTTAACATATATGAAAAATGCATATTCTTATCAACTTAGTGTCTTGGCATTTCAAAAGATGAGAAACTGTGACATTGTCATTCAACATCAGTTTGTGCCACCATCTGCAATTTTCAAACATTTAAATTACCTAACAGGCAGTTTGTCTCATGGTGTACATGAAGTTTCACCAAACTTCTAACTTGGCACCAAAATAGAACATAGAAGAATACAGCGCAGTACAGGCCCTTTGGCCCTCGATGTTGCGCCGATCCAAGCCCACCTAACCTACACTAGCCCACTATCCTCCATATGCCTATCCAATGCACGTTTAAATGCCCATAATGAAGGAGAGTCCACCACTGCTACTGGCAGGGCATTCCATGAACTCACGACTCGCTGAGTAAAGAATCTACCCCTAACATCTGTCCTATACCTACCCCCCCTTAATTTAAAGCTATGCCCTCTTGTAATAGCTGACTCCATACGTGGAAAAAGGTCCTCATGGTCAACCCTATCTAAAACCCCATTCATCTTGTACACCTCTATCAAGTCACCCCGAAACCTTCTTTTCTCCAATGAAAACAGCCCCAAGTGCATCAGCCTTTCCTCATACGATCTTCCTACCAGACCAGGCAACATCCTGGTAAACCTCCTCTGCACCCATTCCAGTGCCTCCACATCCTTCCTATAATATGGCGACCAAAACTGCACACAATACTCCAGATGAGGCCGCACCAGAGTCTTATACAACTGCAACATGACCACAG
>NC_057727.1:64482504-64488525 GCF_004010195.1 Chiloscyllium plagiosum
CCCCATCTCTGACCCTACTAAAACATTTAAACCCTGGGACCTGCAACAGCCAATCCTGTCCCTGTTCTACCCATGTCTCCGTAATAGCCACAACATCGAAGTCCCAGGTACCAACCCACGCTGCAAGTTCACCTACCTTATTTCGTATACTTCTTGCATTGAAATAAAAGTTTTAAAAAATGCCTGTGTGGTTTAATCCAATGTTACAATATACCTTTGTCTTGAATGTATTATTTCCTATTACAGGAAAGACTCTTTATCCACAATGAAACTAAACTACAGCTTATATCATATTAATGTTGTGCAAAATTCACAATTTATGAATGTGGCATTGGTCAATTTCTGTAGACCTGTCTGTAGCAAACAGCAATGTGTGTTTAATTTGAGCTTTATATGCTCTTCCGGGTTGTTCTCTCAAATCTCAATAAGCAGAATCTTGTAGGAGTCTGAATGCCGTAAGCAATGCTACAATTTGTGGTAGAATCAGATGAGAAGTTTATCTTAATGTGGGAGCAACTAGCTCCATCTTGTATGCTTTTGCCAAGCGGTGAGGTAAGTATCTCATTAGACAGTGGTGAATTGCCAATTAAGGGGGATTATAGCTTGTTAAACACTTTTTGATTAGGAAAAACATCATGGCAGTACTCAGACAGGATATTCCTGAGGGATCGTTCAGTGAGGTTATATGGGTGTAAATGAGAAATAAGAAGGGAGTGATCACTATAAGTCCCCAATTGTGACTGGGAAATTGAGGAGTAAGTATGGAGGGAGATCACAGATAGCTGTAAGAATAATAGGGTTGTAATAGTAGAGGACTTTAACTTTCCAAACATAGACTGGGACTGATAAAGTATTAAATCTTGGATGGGGAGGAATTTGTTAAGTATGTTCAGGAAAAATTTCTCAATCAATATGTAGATGGCACAATAGAGAAGAGGCAAAAACTCGATCTCCTCTTGGGAAATAAGACAGGGCAAGTAACTGAAATATTTAGTGGGGGAGCTGTTTGGGACCAGTGACCTTAATTCTATTAGTTTTAAAATAGTTATGGAAAATAATAGGTCTGGTCCACAAGTTAAAGTTCTAAACTGGGCAAGGCCAATTTTGATGGTATTATACGGGAACGGTCAAAAGTTGGTTGGGGAGGTTGTTCACAGCTAAAGTGATGTCTGGCAAGTGAGAAGCTTTCGAAAGCGAGATAACAAGAGTTCAGGGCCAGCAGCTGTTAGCGTGAACAACTCTGGAAAACTGGAGATATTGAGGCTGTAGTCAAGAACAAGTTGGCATATGTCAGCTATAGGCAGCTGGGATCAAGTAAATCCCTTGAGGAGTACAGGGGAGGTGTATGACCAGACATAAGAGGGAAATCATGAGGGCAAAAAAGGGATATGAGAATAGCTTTGGCAGAAAAGGTAAAGGAGAATCCAAAAAGATTCTACAAATAAATTAAGGGCAAATCAGTAACTAGGGAGAGAATAGGGCCCCTTAAAGATCAAGAAGATTGTCTACCTGTGAAGCCACAGGAAATGGGTGAGATTCTAAGCAAATATTTTTCATCAGTATTTACCACGGAGAAAGATATAGAAGCTAAGGAACTCTGGGAAGCAAATAGAGATATCTGAAAAGAGTCCACAGTATAGAAGCTGAGGTGCTGGAGATCTTAAAATGCATAAAAGTAGATAAATCCCCAGAACCTAATCAGTATATCCCATGTCATTGTGGGAAACTAGGTATGGAATTTCAGGGCCCCTCGCGGAGGTATTTGTCTGATCCACAGCCACGGGTGAGGTGCCGCAAGACTGGAAGGTCGCTAATGTTATGCCATTATTCAAGAAAGGCTGCAAGGGAAAGAAAGGGTACTGCAGATCCGTGAACCTAATATCAGTGGTGGCTAAGTTGGTGGAAGGGTTTCTGAGACACAGGATCTACATGCATTCGGAAAAGCAAGGACTGGTTAGGAACAGTCAGCATTTCTTTATGTGTGAGGAATCATATGACACAAATTTGATTGAGTTTTTTGATGAGGTCAAAAAGTGTGGCATTGTAAAAGCACAGCAGGTCAGGCAGCATCGGAGGAGCAGGAGAGTCAACATTTCAGGCATAAGCCCTTCATGAGGAATTCCCAATGAAGGGCTTATGCCTGAAACATCGACTCTCCTGCTTCTTGGATGCTGCCTGACCTGCTGTGCTTTTCCAGCATCACACTTTTCGACTCTTGACTCTTCAACATCTGCAGTCCTCACTTTCTCCTTTATTGAAGAAGTGACCAAGAAGATAGATGAGGGCATTGCAGTAAACATTGTCAATGTGGGCTTTAGCAAGACCTTAATAAGGTACCACTTGGTACATTGGTTAGTAAGGTTAGATCACGTGGGATACAGGGAGAGCTAGCCACTTGGATACAAAATTGGCTTGACGTTAAGAGACAGAGAGTGATGGTAGATTGTTGTTTATCACTGGAGACCCATGACCAGCAGTGTGCCACAAAGGATCAGTGCTGTGTCCACTGATGATCATCATTTATATAAATGATTTGGATGTCAATATGGGAAACATTGTTAATAGGTTTGTAGATGACACCAAAATCGATGAGTACAGTGACTAATGAAGAAGGTTATCTTAGAGTACAACAGAATCTTGATCAACTAGGCCAGTAGTGCAAGGAATGTCAGATGGAGTTTAACTCAGATAAATGCGAGCTGTTGCATTTTGGTGAGACAAACCAGGACAAGATTAACACAGTTAATAATAGGGTCCTGGGGAATGTTTTCGAACAGAGAGACCTAGGGGTTCAAGTATATAGTTCCTTAAAAGTGACGTCACTATTAGGATGGTGAATAAAGTGGTTTGTCTACTTGGCTTCATCAGTTGGGACGTCATGTTATGGTTGTACAAGATATTAGTCAGGCCACATTTGGAATACTGCCTACAATTCTGTTCACCCTGCTATAGAAAGGATGTCATTAAACTGGAAAGAGTGCAGAAAAGATTTACAAGGATGTTACCTAAACTGGAAGGTGAGTTATAAAGGGAGGCTAGATAGGGTGGGTCTTTTTTTTCCCTGGAGCATAGGAGGCTAATGGGTGATGCTATAGAGGTTTATAAAATTATCAGGTGAATTGCCAAGGTCTTTTCCTCAGGCTAGCAGAGTCAGAACTAAAGGACGCAGGTTTAAGGTGAGAGGGGAAGGATTTAAAAGGGACCTGAGGGGAAACTTTTTCACACATCAGGGTGGTGCATATATGGAATGAATGTTAGAGGAGAAGTGGTAGAGGTGGGTACAATTACAATATTTAAAAGACATGTGAGTGGGTATATGAATAGCTGGAAATGTGTTTCTGGAAAAGCGCAGCAGGTCAGGCAGCATCCAGGGAACAGGAGAATCGACGTTTCGGGCATAAGCCCTTCTTCAGGAAGGGCTTCATTCCTGAAGAAGGGCTTATGCCCGAAACGTCGATTCTCCTGTTCCCTGGATGCTGCCTGACCTGCTGCGCTTTTCCAGCAACACATTTCCAGCTCTGATCTCCAGCATCTGCAGACCTCACTTTCTCCCCGGGTATATGAATAGGAAAGGTTTAGAGGGATATGGGCCAAACAGAGGCAAATGGGACTGGTTCAGTTTAGGAAACCTGGTTGGCATGGATGAGTTGGGCCGAAGGACCTATTTCTGTGCGGTATACCTCTAAGTCTCTATGACCTTGTTAATGGCAAAACTTGAGTCTTTAATCTTCAGCTTTGTCTCGTACCAAATGCAGCAAACAAGCTAGACATTGAGAAATATTGACATGGAAATTAGAGCAGCCATCAGGTGACTTCAGCTTGCTGATTATGTCAAAGGAGCTCGATGTTGCTTCGGCTCAAATAGTATCTCAGGGCATGTTCCACAGGCATCAGCTGCACTCACTCTCGTTCTTAGACATTAGTGTCAGCATTTGACAACCTCTCACCTGGTCCTATGACTCACTGTATTGCTGCAGTTTCTGGCCAATAACAGCCATTGTGTCCCACATTCCTGTTAGCCATTCCTGTTCCACTAGTGCATGTGGATGAAATCCCTAATTGCTGACACCAGAGATCCTTCCTAGTCTGAGGCTAAGCAGGTGCCTGGTCTCCACCAATCCTTAAAGTGTCAGCCTAGAGTATTTATTCCTCAGCTAGCCTTGGTGCTTTTACTTTGATGTGCTCACCAGATTGTGCTCCCACACTGTCTAAGGCTATCAAACATCATCCAATATTGGATCATACGGTCTCGAGCTGAAAATGAAACATTTTTAGAATTCACCATGTACATTAAAGAGTAGCAGTTGCCCAGCCAGTGTGTAAGTACCTAAAAAGGACAGTAGATAGCCTATGCTCATCCTTATTGCTTACTGAGCACAGTAGTATCTGTGAGAGATGAAGGGGGATGGGAAACTCAATGTTACCCTGCCATAGGTGCTATATCCTGCTTGTATCCAGTATCCAAAACAACACACACACACATGCATGCTGCTACCGACTGCCCAACACCACATAAACTTATTAAAGAATTAAATATACCAAGAACATTTGTACATTACCACCATGAAAATATCTGCTGAAGTTCGAATTCTTAGAAGCCAAGCAAGCATAACCCAATAAAAAGAATGTAACTGGATTAGATCCTGTTGCTAAGTGCCTTTATGAGAACACAGTTTAAATATACTGGCCTAACGCTTACACTGATTGTGCTTTTTTTCTTTGCACAATTTGTCCAAAGTAAACAATTTCAGAATTTTAAGCATAAACTACATTCAGTTAGTTTAGGAAAGGCCCACCAGAAGCAAGTCCCAAAATTAGCAATAGCCACACCCCAACCATGAATCTGCTAATTGTGCCTGTCTGGGGGCTTTCATTCAGGTTCTAAAGGGTTAAGCTGGTCCTTTTGAGCAAAGGTCACTTTTATGTGCGTTTTCTAAGCTTTAAATTTAGTAAACAAATTTACTCTACCATTATAAGTAGTGAGTGGCTTGGTAAAGTTATATTCATTCATTTAAAATCATCTTATTCATAGTGATGGATTCACATTCCGATTAAAATTCTTATTTTTTATGGTAAACCCAGCTTTATTAAATGAGCTAAACCAACCACCTTGCTGGTTGGCAGGTATTTTGTTCAGCAGCATGTAAGTATGTTTGAATGAAAATTGGTTGGGAGAAATAATGAAGGAAACCACCTCTCAAAATCAACAAAATTTGCACCATAATTTTGTCCAAAGCAAAAACCCTGTCCAACTTTTTCTTTATTCCAAATGTCAATTTTTGTTCCCTTTGACAGGCATTCTTCCAAAAGGAGTATATAGTGAGCCACCCAGAGGATAGTGAGAAGATCAATCAGTTGAAGGAGCTGATGCAGGAGCAGGTACTGCATTCTTTCCTGTTCTCCATTCTCTCTGGACCTGAATCTGAGAGTTTATTCTGAGACCACAGTGAAACTTATCCGTGGCTCTGTTGGGGAAGGAGGATCCTACAGAAAACAATTTTGAAGAATAATTCGAGATTTAGAGATGGCTGATTGTCAAAAATTACAGATAATATTCTGTATTTCTTCCTGAAGAATCTGGGATCAAACAGAAGAGGAGGAAAGTGAAAGTGGCCATTAAGGGTGAAAGGGAAGGCTGGTAGGTATAGGGAATGCTGGATGACTAAAGAAACTGAGGGTTTGGTTAAGAAAAAGAAGAAAGCATAGACAGGATAGATCGAGTGAATCCTTAGAAGAGTATAAAGAAAGTAGGAGTATACTTGAGAGGGAAATCAGGAGGGCAAAACGGGGACATGAGATAGCTTTGGCAAATAGAATTAAGGAGAATCCAAAGGGTTTTTACAAATATGTTAAGGACAAAAGGGTAGCTAGGGAGAGAATAGGACCCCTCAAAGATCAGCAAGGCGGCCTTTGTGTGGAGCCACAGAAAATGGGGGAGATACTAAATGAATATTTTGCATCAGTATTTACTGTGGAAAAGGATATGGAAGATATAGACTGTAGGGAAATAGATGATGACAT